>NW_025999900.1:67287727-67308707 GCF_001458135.2 Marmota marmota marmota | reverse complement strand
GGTCGCCCGGCACTCGGTCCGCGCGCGGTCCGCGCCTCCTAAAGGAAGGGAGGAGGCTCGGGGCCTGGCCGAGCGCTCGGCCTCCGCCAGGCCTGCAGGGCGTGCCCGCTGGCCAGGAAGCCCCTGCGCTCCCACTGCAGGCACCCCAGCTGCAGGCCTGACTCAGCAGCCGGCTGGAGGGCTGAGTCAGCGACAAGGCTCTGCTTGCCTGCCAGGGCTGGAAAACCTTCCAGGCGCTTTTCACCCGGAGGGGTGCAGGTACCAGCCCCCGCCCCGCCGTGGGAACTGCTGCCCTCCTAGATAGTACCAGCAGCGCCTGCAGCCCTGGTCATCCTGCAGTTATGCCAGCAGCAATAAGGAGACAGAGGCTCCTGGGTTTTCCCAGGGAGCCCCGTTACTTTGGTCTGTTTTATAAATGCAAAGATGGGCGAACAAGGGTGGGAGCTCCTATGGGTAGCAGAGAAGCTCGGATCGGAGCAGGGAAAGGCATAGATAGGGCCAGTATCAAACCCTCTCCACACTGCCCTCAGTGATTCCAGATAAGCTGCAGGTTAGATGTCACCTGCTCCTCAACCATTGCCATAGGGCCGGTTGGACAATGCACAATAGTCGCCGTAAATGGCACCTGCAAAGCATCCACCGGTTCATGGCAAAGTTCCCCTGGAAAGAGAAGAGCCAGCTGAATAGGAGCCCGTTTATTTTTCTGGGCCTCTGGGCCCCTTGCTTCCTGTCACCCCAGCAAGATCCCATGATGACTTGTCTTCTCTCTGATTGCACTCTGTATGGGTAGCCAAGACTCTATCTCTTTGACATTTCTTTCCTTCTATCCCCATTGCCACCATTTTATTTTTCTTGTTCCTCTGTCCCCTCAACCAGTGTCTGTTCATCTTCTGTGGTCCTTCTGGGAAGAAGAACAGGATGCACTGATGAACCAGGCAGATAAAATCCCTGCTCTCCAGGAGTTCAGTTCTAGTGGGGAGAGACAGGTGGTAAAGACAGGGAAATATCTGACCTTTATGAGATCTGAGACCCAGAGGATAGGAAGAAGCCCCCACAAGGCCAGCATAGAGCACTCTAGCACGTCTTTGGGCAGGAAGAGGCCAAGTCATCCAACACATACACCAGTCCTGCCATGCTGCTCTCAGCACCAAGTCCAAACTCCTTAGCTTGGTCTACAGGGCCCACAAAACCTAATGCTACCAACTTCTGGTCCCCTGGACACCCTCACCTGTCCCTGAGTTCACCCTGCCCTTCCCCAACATCTCACCCCTACGGTGGTGTCCTCTCTGACTAGAATGTTCCCCCAGGTACTCTAGGACTCAGCTAAGAGTCATTTCTTTCAAGAAGCCTTCCCTGCCCATGCCAGCCTGAACAAGCCTTCCTCTGAGTTCCTACCTGTCCCTTCCCCTGAAGTTTACTGTGGTCAGTTTACAGGACCGCCTCCCCTTCAGCCTACAGGCAGTAGAACAGGAAGCACCTGTGTCCTCATCAACCCCAAGCCCTGCCCAGCTCCTGCCACAGACTACACAGAGGCTATGAAGGCAAATGTAAGATGGGAAGATCAGACAGTCCCTTCTCCAGGTCTTCTTTGCCTGGCCCAGCCTCCTCTGATGAAATAGACATGAAAGATCCTTTTGAGTCCCTGAGTTCTGCCGTGGTCCTCAAGAGTTCCTGCCAGTCCTTGGAGCCATTAATGTCTGAAGTCCCCCCTTCCCTCCCCAAGTACTGTCTAGGGCCAAAAGACATGGACATTCTGCTCTACTCTCCTGAATATCCAGCAGTTCTAGTGGAGCCTCTCAGGATGCCTGCCCAGCAGGGGGCTGAAGCACATGAGTTTCCAACTCATCCTCAACTGGGGTCCCTCTCTGAGATGAGGAGCACCCCACTCACTGAACCACCTACCTGTGCTTTGACCCTCACAGCAACTCAGCAGGGCACCACACCACTGTCCCCATTTTTTGAGGTTTGGGGTTTGGTTTTTTTTTTTTTTTTTTTGGCACTGGGGATTGAACTCAGGGGCACTGGACCACTGAGCCACATCCCCACCCCTATTTTGTATTTGACTTAGAAACAGCATCTCACTGATTTGCTTAGTGCCTCACTGTTGCTGAGGCTAGCTTTGAACTCGTGATCCTCCTGCCTCAGCCTCCCAAACCACTAGGATTGCAGGCATGTACCACAATGCACGGCCCACTGTCCCCATTTTGCAGATGCTGCAGGGGTCCTGCAAGTTCCAGCATTTGCTTGTTGTCCTCTGGAGGCATCTACATTTCAGAATGAAGACAAAACCCTCCATGCCTCCCATGCAGCACCTGAAGAGCCAAGAAGTTGGTGTCCAGTGGGAGCTCAGCAGGGCTACTGCAAGGCAGCAAACCCATTACTCTGCCCCTCCCAGTAAGCCTAGAGGAACAGGACCCTGAGGACAAAAATTGGGGGTTACCAAGATGAAGCCTAAACCCTTATTTATGCAGATGCTGGTACCTCTGATCATCTCTGGGGCAAGCAAACGACTGGAGGGTTGCAGAAAAGGCTGTGCCCTAAGGAAGCAGCAAGGGACCTTGGCCCTGCACCCACCCCACAAAGCAGGAGTAAGGGTTCCTCCAGCAGACAGAGAGAGGAGCAAGCTCTCCCCTTGCTCCCTTGAAATTACTCTCCCATTTGACAAAGGCAGTCTGTGTGGTGGGCACTGCCACCTCTGTCCTGCCTGTTTCTCCACCTTCTCCTTCCATGGCCCCTCCTGGCCTAGCAGGAGGCTTGGGGATGAGGACGAATCACAGGGTGTGCCGGCTTGGCATCCGGATCTTGGCTAATCTGGGCTCAGTCCTGCCTTGCTGCCAGCAGGTCACACCCTTTCTGGTCTCAGGCTTCAATTCTAAAAATGGAACTTGTGTGGTTTCCACATTTTTTTTTTCTTCACAGAGCTAGAGTTGCCCAACACAAAGCTCCAGGGACGGCTTCCTTCAGAACAAAGCAAAAATCAGTAGCAGCACATGGATGAGGAAGGGGCTCCCACCGGCCCTCGCTGTCCCTGCCCCATCCTGTTCCTCTGAAAGGCTGGGGGTTGAGGCCTGGGTCCCGATGGAGAGCCCAGGTCTTCTGAGGGAATGGGGCCTGAGGTTCTCCAGACGCTGGCAGGCCACCATGGCAATTCCTCCATGTTTTGAAGCCCAGGTCGGTGGCAGCTGGGTTCTTCAGTGTTCTAGAGCCCAGGTCCCTGCAGTCATGCCTTGACTGCACCCTCACATGCTGGGCAGACTGTACAGCTGGAGGAGGAAACCTCAGCCTCAAGAGGGCCGCTGCCCAGGGCTGGGATGTAGCTTAGTCATGATATGACTATATGCAAAGAAAAGAAGAAGAAGAAAACAAAAAGGATGGCTGTGCAAACCAGGTGCAGTGGCACACACCTGTAATCCCAGCAGCTTGGGAGGCTGAGGCAGGAGGATCATGAGTTCAAAGCCAGCCTCAGCAACTGAGGCCTTAAGCAACTTAGCAAGATCCTGTCTCAAAATAAAAAATAAAAAGGACTGGGATTGTAACTCAGTGGTTATGTACCCTGGATTCAATTCCCAGTATCAAAAAAAAAAAAAAGAAAGAAAGAAAGAAAAGAAAGAGGGTACATGCCTAGCCACATACAGTACCCTGAGCACAGAGGTCTATAAATGAGGACAGATGCATAAAGGTGAGTAGGAAGGACTTCTCTGCCACACAAAGGTGGTCCTGGCTGCATGCACATTTGTAGAGTCACCTCACACTTACTGAACCCAAATATGTCTCTTGACCTGAGCTGTGTGCTGGAAGGCTCACCCTTCAAGTGGCCAGGAGAATATTTATCCTACTTCGCTTCTGAATCATGAGTTGTGCTTGAGAAGTGCTGAGCCTTGTGTGCCTCTGGCATGGAAACTTGACCACTATATGTGGGTATCTAGAAAGGGCCCTGCTAAAAGCTGGGAGAGAGTCAGGCGTCAAGGTGATCCCAACAGTTCCAACATGGCTTGACAAACACCATAATAGACAAACACTGGAGCTGGTGCTGGGCCCAGGTCCTGGGAACTGAGATTCTGTATCAGCATTCTCTGTGACATGTTACCATAATACACATGGACAGAAGTGTTGAAATGTGTGCAGCAAACCCCCACTTACTCATCACGGAGAGTCTACCATTTTGCCCTATTTGCTTATCAAGGGTCTCTCTTCCTATCTGTGTCCATCAGCTCTTCCTTTACCTGTGCATTTCATTTTTTTTTAAAGAGAGAGAGAGAGAGAGAGAATTTTTTTAATATTTATTTTTTAGTTTTCGGTGGACACAACATCTTTGTTTGTATGTGGTGCTGAGGATCGAACCCGGGCCGCACGCATGCCAGGCGAGCGCGCTACCACTTGAGCCAATTCCCCAGCCCATACATATGCATTTCAAATTAATTTGCAAACAAACATCAGTACACTTCACCCCTAATTTCTTCAGCAATTCATATCCTTAAGTTCATATCCTTAAGTTCAATATTTGTAATTTCAGAGAACATTTACATATGGTGGAATACACACACCTTAAGGATGCCATTCAAAGAATTTTGTTTTACATTATATGTGCCTTTATTTCAGAAACTTTATTTCAGAAACTTTTTTTTTTCTCCTTTCAGCATTTGGAATGGAACCCAGGCCTCATAAATGCTAGGCAAGTGCTCTATCATTGAGCTATATCCCAGTCCTTTAATTTTGAGAAAGGATCTTGCTGCATTTCCCAAGTTGGCCTCAAACTGACAATCCTCCTGCTAAAGCCTCCCATATCACTGGGATTACAGGTGTGTGCTGTCACACTCGGTTAGTTTCTTTTTTAAAGCCATTTTATTGTTTTTTTATTTTTTGTGATGCTGGGAATTGAACCTAAGGCCTTGCATGTGCTAGGCAAGGGCTCTATCACTAAACTACACCAATCCCAGCCATAGAGCCATTCATACTTTCACAGAAAATTTGAGCAAAAAGTACAAAGAGTTCCCCCATACTTCCCCTTCCCATTATCACACTACTAGTGTAGTGTGTTTGTTAAAATTGATAGATCCATACTGATACATTAACCAAGCTCCAGAGTTGACCTGAGGCTCACTCTGTACTGCACATTGTATTGTGAATTCTGTAGGTTTTGACACATGCACAGTGATCTGAAGAGTTTTGAGAAAACATTCATCTGTGTATTGGAAACCCTACCAAGCAATGGGACATTTCCACCACAGTTCAGAGCCTGCAGATGAGAAGCCCCCCCCTCCTCCAGTATGACCTCATCTCAATCAATTTCATCTGTAGTGTAACTATTCCAAGTATGATCATGTTCTGAGTCATGGAGATAGGATTTCAACAAATAGATTTTGGGGGACACAGCTCAGCCCTAAAGAAACACAGCAGGGGTCAGGGCAGAGCATAGGGTGGCCAGCACAGTTCCCCAGTTACCCCACTCCTCTCCTCCTGCCCTCTTCTCTACTCCCCTAGGTGCTACATCTCCAAGAGAGGTGGGTATCTGTCCCTTCAGCCTGCTGCTGTCACCAGGCAGGCCCAGGAGCTTCCTCACCCACCTGACATCCCTGGTTGGTTCCCAAATCCTCTCCCTCTGTCAGCCATTTTCTCATCACTATAACTAAATGCTTGAGATGACAACTTAAAAGAAAGGAGGTTTATTTTGGCTCACAATTTTGCAGGTTTCAGTCCATGATTGGCGGACCCAATTTTGGGGGCCTGTGGTGGTACATCATGGCAGTAGCACATGGCACAGCAAAGCCACTCACCTCATAATCAGGAAGCAAAAAAGAAAGAGAGGAAGAGATTAGGGTTCTACAATCTCACCTTTTTAAATTTTTTTTTAGTTGTAGATGGACATAATACCTTTATTTATTTATCTTTATGTGATGTTGAGGACCGAACCCAGTGCCTCACCCGTGCTAGGCGTGTGCTCTATCACTGAGCCACAACCCTAGCCCCCACAATCCCCTTTAAGGGCATGCCCCCAACCACCTCTCAAAGACTCCACCACCTCCCTACAGCATCACCCTGGGGACCAAGCTTTAAACACTGGAACTTCAGGGGCTGTTTGTAGCTCCGCGGGGGAGCATTGCCAGCACCAAAGAAAACTTTTTAAAGTAATTTAAAAAAAAAAAAAAAGAAAGAAAGAAAGAAAAAATTCGCTGTAATCCCAGTGGCTCAGGAGGCTGAGGCAGGAGGATCACAAATTCAAAGCTAGCCTCAGCAATAGCAAGGCACTAAGCAACTCAGTGAGACCCTATCTCTAAATCAAATACAAAATAGGGCTGGGGAATGTGGCTCAGTGGTCAAGGACCCCTGAGTTCAATCCCTGGTATGCCCCTCACAAAAAAAAACAAAAGACAAAAGAAATTTCCCAGGCTTCCCTTGGTCCCCAGGTCACAGGCCACCCTAGAGCCATCTCTACGGTCGGTCTTAGGCCTAGGAGGATCCACCTTGGGGACAGGCTGTGCAGGATGGAAACAGGAAATGCAGCAGGGCTGCCTCTATCTCTGAGTCCAGGAGCCCTGTTCCCTAGGCAGCACTTCTGCCCTCAGGCGGTCCACTCTTAGGATGGTCCAGCTTACCCAGTCAGGCTTCTAGCAGAGCTTCCTGGGATAAGCTCTGGAGTGAGTGTAAACTGGTGGATTAACAGCCATGTTGGCAGAAGAGAGCCATGTGTCTCTTCCTGCTGGACTCACAAGTGGGCCAAGCAGGGACCACAGGCCTCTGGCAGCATCAGAAGACAGAGGTTGGGATGGGACACTGGCCACAGTGGGGCTGAGGCTCAGCAGCAGCGCATGCAGCTGCAGCCACCACACAGAGGAAATCCACAGCGGGGACAGAGCCAGTCCCCACCCAACCCACAGGGGGTGGGTTGCAGTCAAGTTCTGTGAATAAGCCCTAATGGCGCCATCTGCTTAGGCCTGCAGGACAGATCCTGATGGCACCTGGGCCTGGGAGAATATAGCAGACACTGAGCAAGAAACCAAGCAAAGGAGGTGGCTCTGCTGTGGGATAAGCTGGAAGATACTGAAGAGGACACGCTAGGCTTCAGAGGGAGACCTGGTGGTGAGCCACTGGGTTCAGGGGAGGTCCATTGCATCCAGTCCCCGTGACTTCCTTATCTACAGAACCTCATTAACCAGGTATGGCTTATGTCCCCCACTGCAGGCCCAGAACACCTCATACCCATTTCTCCTATTTCTCATGAACACCACCCAGGGCAGAGAGCACCTTCCCTGTACAGATGGAGAAACTGAGGCTATCAGAGTGGGGAGAACTGGTGGCAAGGGCTTGACTCCAGTCTGGCCATCGGACCCACTGTAGGCTGCAGGAAGTAAGTCTGAAGCATTTAGTGTGGCACACTCTGGGAGCTGGCTCTTCAGGGAGACCATTAGCCATGCCTTGGCAACATCCTCAATCGATACTCTGGAAGCTGCTGCGCAGGAAGGAGGCCAAGTCCCTGGCACACAGGAAGCTCCTCTCCTTTCCCAGGACCACACATCAGCCAGGTCTGTTTCAAATGCTGTGGAGTCCTGCTGGTCCCCTCCTCAGCTCTGATTCTGGAAGTGTGGTCCTGTGGCTGTTGTGACAAATTACCATGACCTGGGAGCCAAAAACAACAGGAATCCATCCTCACAGTTCTGGAGGCAAAGGCTCAGCATCAACCGGTGGACAGGCTGGTTCTCTGGAGGTTCAGGGATCCTATTCCATACCCCTGTCTTGCTCCTGGAGGCTCCTCATGGCCCTTGATGCTGCTTGGTCCGCAGACACACCTCTCTGGTCTCCATCTTTGTGGCAACATGCTCTTCTTTTTTGTCTCCATGTGTAAAATTTCTCCTCCTCTTCAAGGACACTGTCCTTTGGATGTAGGGCTTCCCTAAGTCCTGGGTGACCTCCTGAGATCCTTGACACCCACAAGGACCTGATTCCAAGTGAGGCTACACTCAGAAGAGGGATAAGATGTGGATGCAAGTTTTGAAGGCCCTCTCAGCGGTCAGAGGCCTCTCCACAGGCAGGCTGGTCGGGAGGCCACAGTCCTCCTAGATAGAGGAGGCAAGTACATCTCCTGAGGGTCGACTGCTGATCTGTTCTCAGTGCAACTCCATCCCAGGGCCTGTTCTTTTTTTGCTTTTAATTAAATCTATTTATTTTTTATTTGGTACTGAGGATTGAACCCAGAGGCACTTTACCACTGACTTGCATTAAAGTAATTTTCAGTTGATATGTAGCAACGTAAAAATTGTATGTATTTATAAGGTGTCATGAGCTGTTTCTATACATGTGAGCGCAGAGCCTCTTCAAGGAGAAGGAGGAGGACGACAATTGTTTTTAGCTTGTCCTGGCAGATGCTTTTTTGGGGCCATGGGCCACCTCTTGTGCCTGGCAAGTGCCCTGGGCAGAAAATGCTCCTTGACCTGAATATCTAACAGACCAATGAACTTGCCCACTGAGGCCCAGCTTGACCATCAGCCCTCTGTGAGACAAGTTTATCTGTCAGCAAGTCCTGGCCTCTGTGAGGGCTCTCTGCAAGCTGAAATGCTCTCGGCCTATCACTACAGCAGCATTACCTAAGGAAGTCACACTGTGAACCCTAGTGTCACTGGAAATTTCCTGAAAGCCACAATTAAAAAAAAAAAAACAAACAAGACAGGCACTATGGCACACACCCCTAATCCCAGCCACTCAGACTTGGGAAGCTGAGGCAGGAGGATGGCAAGTTTGAGACCAGCCTAAGCAACTGACTCAAAATTGAAAAATTTTTAAAAAGGGAGTGGGGGATGTGGCTCAGTGTTAGAGTGCTTGCCTAACCTGCAAAGTCCTGGGTTCCATCCCCAGTATCACACACACACACAGCAAGAAAGAAAAAGAATAAAGAAAAAAAGCAGGTGTCATTAACTTTAACATGCATATATGTACATATAATCACATGTATATGCACACCCACATATATCATTCATCAGAAAATTTTATAAGTATTATTAAAATTTACAAAATTAGATTGGGAGTGTAGCTCAGTGTAGTGTGTGTGTCTTGCATGCACAAGGCCCTGAGTTCCATCCCTAACACCAAAAATAAAAACAAATATTAAGCCAGGTGTAATGGCACATGCGTATAATCTCAGCAGCTTGGTAGGCTGAGGCAAGAGGATCACAAGTTCAAGGCCAGCCTCAGCAACTTAGTGAGGCCCTAAGCAACTTAATGAGACCCTGTCTCAAAATAAAAAAATAAACGAAAAGGTCTGGGGATGTGGCTCAGTGGTTAAGTGCCCTGGGTTTAATCCCCAGTACCAAAATTAATTAATAATAAATTTAATTGTGGCAAAATAACATAACATTTTCACTTTGGCCACTTTAATTGGGCAGTTGGTGACATTATGTACAGTCATACTGTTGTGCAACCCTCAAATCATCACCAGAGAACTCTTTCATCTTCCCAAATGGGGCTGGGTCTTTGCAGGTAGCCTGCCACATTCCTCCACCTGGGACACCAAGCCAGGCCAGGGCTGCTGGATTTCCTGACCACAGGGCCATGCTTGGGGAGCTTCCAACTCCATTCTGGACACTGCTTTTTGTTTAAAATCAGATGTTCGTTGGCCCGGTACTGTTCCCAAGCTGCTGCCTGTCCTTCACAGCCAGCCTAGGCCGCTGTGCTGTTCTGCTAGGTATGGCTAGGGCTGGGGGCAAAAGCAAAGGAACTGTCAATCCTCTCTGTGGCTCTCTGCCTACCACTGTGGCTTTCCACCAGCACCAAGCCTTGGGCCTGACTCAATGACAAACTTGTCCTTGGGGATGAGTGGGGGCTTGGGGCAGTAGTGCAGTCAACCAGGGATGAAAGCTGCTCTGGCCAGCCATTCACCTCCTTCCCCCAACTCACCCTCCTCCCCCTGTACTTTTCCACCAATGGGTTGACTCAGGACAATGTGGAAACAATTATGACGATCAATAGCAAGTGGCTCAGAATGCAGCTGGAAGCAGCTGGAACGTTTCTGGGAGATGGATCAATTCATTTTTAACAGTATAAAAGCAAAGAGATGACTTTCCTGGCAGCCTGGTGAGCAGTGTCTGCCCTATGAGGAGGGTGCCATCCAGTGGGTGGGCAAAGGGCAGAAGGGAGGGGCCTTTGAGAGCCAGGTGGTCAAGTGCACAGCTGGATTCCCAGGGCAGTGACAGGCCGGGCAGGCATCAGTGCTGCTGAGCACCCGCTGGGTAAGCAGGTTCTCATAGAGCCTTCAGGCACACCCTGCTGTGAGGACCTACTGCTCTTGTGTGTAGTGGCTGGCTGCAAACACATATTCCCTGGCTACAACAGAGTGGCCTTGAAGACGCTGTGCTGCATGACGTCAGCCAGTCACAGAGACAAGTCCTGTGGGATTCCACTTAGGTGAGGTCCCCACAGCAGTCACATTCATAGAGGTAGGAAGCAGAGTGGGGCACTAGGGGATGGGGGATGGGAGTCCAGGATCAATGGGAAGAGTTTCCGTGGGGAAGATGAGAGAGTTCTGCAAAGGGCAGCGATGGCTGCACCAGGGTGCGCATGCCTCACTCTGCTGAGGGTGGCTAGAGTGGTTTTTCTCTGCCCACAGACGCTGTCTTCATTTGGCCTTTCTGCAGTGAGGGCAGGAAGGGAGACTCAGAGGAAGGGACACCTCCCAGGAGGGTCAGGAAGGGATTCCTAAGAGGGATGCATCCCACCTCCCAGCAAGGTGTGCTGGGCATAGCACCTGCTCTCCTTTGCTCTCTCCAAGGGTTAGGCTGCCGCCCTGGACTAGGAGCTTTGGTCGCTCCTCCAGGCACCCTCCGGGCCTCTGGAGGCTGCAGCAGACACCTCCAGCCAGCTGGGTCCTGCCTTCAAGGTGCTGGTCCTGATGTCCACTGGGGTTCTCCTAGTTGTAGGGCCAGTTGAGCTGCCCAAGGTCCTGAAGAGGACTTTGCACAGGAGGCAGACTGCAGGGTCCTGAGCAGAGAACCTCCAGGAAAAGGGGTCACCTGGGCACCAAAAACCCCAGGACTGCCCTGTACAGCTTGAGTATGGCACTGGGGCTGATTTCAGCAGCTGGAAAGGTGCAGGAGCTGGCCCTGCAGGTAACTGGTGACTCCTTTACAGGTTACTTCACCACCAAGTGTGACTTGGAGGCAGAACAGGTCCCAACTTGGGGCAGGAGGAGGGAAGGCACAAGTGGGTAATGGTCCAGCAGGGCTGGTATTGTCAGTGGGACTGGATGGAGACAGGAACTGCTGCCATCTGGCTCTTGATAAGGTTGGTGGCTGACAGGGGTAGTTTAGCCAGGCCCTCCTGGCTGTGACCTGGCTATGAGCCTCAGTTGCACCCTCCATAGTGTTATGTAGCATGGTGTTGAGTACGGGGCCTGGCACTTGTGAAACACTTGTTAAAACCATTAGGGAAAAAATCCAGATTTCTTCATTTGTAATTAGCAATAGCAGAAAGAAAAGGACAAGAAGAGGCAACCCAGATGGCTGTGGGTGGAGTAGGGAGAGGACAGTCCCTGAAGAGAATGGGAACCAGCTGTGTGGCATAGGGACTGCAGCAGTGGCAGCAGCTCATCCTCTGAAAGTTGGTGGACAGGGAGAGGGCAACAGGGAAGAAGAGTTCTGCTGTGCAGGACGGGACCAAGGGAGGTCTGTGCAGGGAGGGGAGGCTGAGGGCTCAGGAGGAAAGTAGGGGTGCCGGGCAGGGCAGTCCTGGTGGAGGAACTGCTCGGCAGGGAGCATGACTAGTTTTGTTTCTTAAACAAACTTTCTGTTTTAGAGAAGTTTTCAGCTCCCAGCAAAACTGAGCAGAAGATAGAGAGCTCCCATGTACTCCGACCCCCACCCCCACACAGTCTCCCCATCATCACACTCTTCTTTCGCCCAAGACTCTGTTGGTCTGAGTGTGTCAGGGAGCAGCAATAAACTGATGGGTGCAGAGCCTCACCCAGCACAGAGCAGGGCTGGGTGCTTGCTGGATCAAGGGACAAGCTCCTAGATGTTCCCTCTCCTATTTCTTCAATGCCGGAGCCTGGATGGATCCTGGGAAATGCCAGAGTGGCAGTCAAGAGCAGGTCTGTGCAGCCAGACAGCACAGCTGTTCAAGTTGAAGGTAGACATAATGACCCTCAGAAAACATGGATCTCACCATGAAAAGTCTCTGAAGAGGGCTGGGGATGTGGCTCAAGCGGTAGTGCACTTGCCTGGCATGCTTGCAGCCCGGGTTTGATCCTCAGCACCACATACAAACAAAAACGTTGTGTCCGCCGAAAGCTAAAAAAAAATAAATATTAAAATTCTCTCTCTCTCTCTTAAAAAAAAAAATTAAAAAAAAAAAAAAAGAAAAGTCTCTGAAGAGAAATCCAGGCATTCCAGCACAAATTCAGAAGATATATGTGAAAAAGAAATTACTTAGAAATAAAATATAGGTGTAAAATAAATATAGGTATAAAAAGGAATCTTATCAGGCCTAAGGGAAAACATTGGGGGTGTTCTGAGCAGGGACCCCGCTGCCAGAAACAGGAAGCAGGAAGTCTCGTCTCCACTGGGCATTGTTAATACCAAGGCCTGGGGCAGACTGGCTCCTGCCCCAGCATCAGGACAAGGGGAAGACTTGCAGTCAGAGACCACACGCCCCACTGCTATTGACCTTGGTGTTTCGGAGGGCCACACTATAAATGATACTATACTGTCCACAGACAGCACCCAACACAGAGCCAATTTTAAGACCTTTTTAATTTTTTTTTTTTTTTTTGGTAGTTGTAGGCAGCATGCCTTTATTTATTTATTTATTTTTTATGCGGTGCTAAGGATCGAACCCAGTGCCTCACACTTGCAAGTGCTCTGCCACTGAGTCACAGCCTCAGCCCCACATTTTAAGACATTTTTAGTTATAGTCTAAATATCAAAAAATATTTTATCAAGCAAACATTTTGTGGAAAAGTCAGTATAAAATACATTACTGAGGTAGCCTTTATTTTGTAGATATTTTAAAAAGCTCACAGAGCAACCTAGGAGGCTGAGGCAGGAGAATCACAAGTTCAAAGCCAGCCCTTAGCAATTTAGTGAGGCCCTATGTGACTTAGCGAGACCCTGTCTCAAAAAATAAAGGGCTGGGGTTGTAGCTCAGTGGTAGAGCACTTGCCTAGCATGTGTAAGGCACTGGGTTTGATTCTCAGCACTGCATAAAAGTAAATTAAAAAGTCCATAAAGAGAGAGAGAGAGAGAGAATTTTTTCAATATTTATTTTTTAGTTTTTGGTAGATACAACATCTTTATTTTATTTTTATGTGGTGCTGAGGATCAAACCCAGCGCCCCACACATGCCAGGCAAGCGCACTACCGCTTGAGCCACATCCCCAGCCCCTAAAAATATTTTTTTAAAAATAAATAAGTAAATAAATAAAAATATTTTTTTAAATAAATAAAAAGGGCTAGGGATATATGGCTCAGTGGTGAAGAGCCTCTGTGTTCAATCCCCAGTACCAAAGTGAAAAAATTCTCAGAAACCCTTTATTTGAACTATTCTGGCTGTGACAGAATAATCTTAACCAAAAAAAAAAAAACAAATTAAAGAGTAAAAATTTTAGAATCAAAGTAACCTCAACTACAATTTAGCTACATTTATTTATGACCTGAAGTCATTAAGTTTTTTTTTTGGGGGGGAAATAGGGATCAAACCCAGGGTCTTATGTGTACAGGCAAGCACCACCAACCACTCTACCATCCCCTGTCTTCATTTAATCCTTTTTTTTTTGTACTGGGAATTGAACTCAGGGGCACTCAATCACTGAGCCACATCCCCAGTCCTATTTTGGACTTTTACTTTAGAGACAGGGTCTCATTGAGTTGCTTAGTGCCTCACTGTTGCTGAGGCTTACTTTTAATTTGTGATCCTCCTGCCTCAGCCTCCTGAGCTGCTGGGATTACAGGTGTGCCATTTAATCTTAAATGTTTAAAAATCCAGGTTGGGAATATATCTCAGTGGTACAGTGTTTGCCTAGCAGCACCAAGCCCTGGGTTCAATCCCCAGTACTGACAGAAAAAAAATAAAAAGACTGTACTTTTCATTTTTTAAAAAGCACTGCCACGAAAAATTACTGGTTAAATTTTGTCCTCATAATGTCAAGGGCAAACATGTAAAGTGACGATAAAATCCCACTGAAGGGCTGGGGGCAGCTTGGTGGTTCTGCACCAGCCCAGCAAGCCCAAGGCCCTGGCTTCTATCTGTAGTACCATAAAAAATAAATAAATAATAAAAAAGGTTGAAGAATCCAAAAAGGTAGCACAGTGAAGCATTTCTTGACACTTTGCATACAGCACTTAAAATCCAGCAGCACACTGAACACCAAGAATCAAGTCGAACCTCTTGGCACCAAAGACAGAACACCACTCAGGTAACTGTGACTACTACTCGCAGGTCTTCAGCCGGAACTATTCTTCTGCCAATGCTGGACCCCAACTTACCACATGGCTCATGTTGGATGACAAGTGCAGGAGATGCACAGGGTCTGTACAGAATGGAGACTTCTGAGCTGGGTGCGGTGGCACACACCTCTAATCCCTGTGGCTCAGGAGGCTGAGGCAAGAGAAATGCAAGTTCAATGCTAGCCTCAGCAACTTAACGAGGCACTTAGCAATTCAGCTTTGTCTTCACACAGCTGTGCTTGTCTCTGGCTCACTTGTGAGCCACCCTTGAATACAGCACTCTTGGCCTGAGGATCTGAGGGGCTCCAGAGGGCACAAGTGA
The DNA here is from genome assembly GCF_001458135.2 of Marmota marmota marmota. Taxonomy (NCBI): domain Eukaryota; kingdom Metazoa; phylum Chordata; class Mammalia; order Rodentia; family Sciuridae; genus Marmota; species Marmota marmota. Next base: position 67,293,959 of record NW_025999900.1, on the reverse strand, counting down.
GAGTTCTGCTTGGCCCACAGCTCTGCTTCCCACTCTGTGCTTGCAGCCACTGCCACTGGATGGGGACTGGCTCTACCCACCAGTCACCCATTGGCTGGAAGCCAGTGTCTCTGCAGGTGGTCCCTGGGATTGACACTATTTGGGGGCTTTGCTCACTGTGAGGACGGGCAATTCAGGTTGGGAGTGTAACTCAGTGGTACAGTGCTTGCCTAGCAGCCACCACAGGGCAGGAGAGCTCGAGGGCATTTCTCTGTCATCGCTAGTCTCTTGGACAGAGACTGCCTCACCTGTTCATGTTTCAAGATAACCATGCTATAGTCAGGGCCTGGGCCCTGCACACTCAATGACGTGCTACTAACTCACAGGTCAGGTAGTAATACTGCAGTGAGTGGACGCTTCACTTGGCAGCCACCAGCTTCCAAATATATTCCCATCACTGAGTCACTTTTTTCAAGTGAGTTTTATTAACATTTGTACACTGTTCTATCCTACATTGGTGAAATTCAAGACTCAGAAAACAGACATGCTGTGCTAGGCTTTATTTAACATTGCCTCTGTGATGACAAGCCAGCTTGGGACCGAGGTTAGGAGGGAGCAGGTGGTCCTGCCAGGAGTCGGAGGCCCAGGGCTCTCGTAAGTGGAACCCAGGCTCTGGTGGGCCAGCATCAGGATGGGCTCCTAACTGCTCCTCTTCTCTTGTTTCCATCTCAGCCTGTTCCAAATCCTCTCCAGGGCCACCTTCCCCATGAAGAAGGTGATGACAAAATTACGCTTGTACCAGTCTCTGCAGGGAAACAGGAGGCATCCAGGATGAGCCCCAGGGATGAGGCCTGACAAGCAAGCAGCTCCAGCAGAGGTGAATTTTGCTCTGCCCTCCTCCCCAGGTCTTCCCCTGCCCCAAGCTGTGTCTCCACAGAAGGCATCTCTCCTGCCCTCCCATCAGGACAGGTGCAGGTGAAGCACCTGCCCCCATCCTCTGGTCTTGCTGAAGGACTCCTAAGAGCCTGCCCTCTGTCTAGTGGCCTTCTTGGAGAGATAACTGAGGAGGGATGCAAGAGGACTAAAGAGCCACAGCCAGCAGGCTCTGCAGGAATCGTGGGTCAGTCTTGATGTGGCCCTTATTTGCATGACAGCACACAGCAGAAGCACTGCAGTGTGAGAAGCTAACTCCTGGCGAGCCTGACATCGTGATGTTCCATGTGCTCCTCCTGTGAGGGACCTGTGCTTCTGCGTAAGCTGATTCTAAGGAAACAGTTCATACTGTGCTGGGGGAGTCTGCACTGCCTGCCAGTTACTGGACAGAAGCTGACAGAAGCCTATACATGGGAGGAGCCTGGAGAGCTCATGTGAGGGGAGGTGCACAACAAAAGCTTGGGTCAAGCTGGGGATGCCGCAAGGACAACACATGTCTGTGCAGCTTCTATTTCAGAGTCACACAAGTGATTTCGGGACCTCAGTGTGAAGGAAGGAGAACAACCCAGGGTGCTAAGGCAGCCACAAGAGGTGAGCATGCTGGCTTTCTGCCACCTCCACACTCCCTGACTGAGGACATCTGTTTCCACCTGCTGATGTGAGGCTGCAGTGAGGAGCAGTGTCTAAGACAAATGGCTCGGGGAAGGCAAAACCGGAGTTCTGTCAGGACCAAGGTCTGGGATTCCGGAAAAGCCAGACTCCTGTCACTAGTGCAGACACCTGCCTGATGTATGGGTGGGAAAGGTGCCCTGTGCCATCCACATCAAGCCAGTGGGGAGCAGGTCTGGTGCAGACAGGCTCTTGGCCCGCACACTCACTTGGCTAAAAGCTTAACCAGCACAGAGAGATGCTCCACAGTCTTAGGAGCAGGACCCAGATGCTTCAGGACTAATCTTTGGTCAAGGCTCCTCTCAGGAGCTCATTCAGCCTCAACTATCATCAGTGTCCTCTTGGTCTTCCCTCACTTGCCCATCTGACTCTGTCACTGTTTTATATGTTTTTATTTTTTTTTTAAACAAAGCCTTTTTTTTTTAAAGAGAGAGAGAGAGAGAATTTTAATATTTATTTTTTAGTTTTCGGCGGACACAACATCTTTGTTTGTATGTGGTGCTGAGGATCGAACCTGGGCCTCACGCATGCCAGGCGAGCACACTACCGCTTGAGCCACATCCCCAGCCCTTTTTAAATTTTTTAAAATACTTTTTTAGTTGCTGATAGATCTTTATTTATTTTCTTTTAATATGTGCTGCTGAGAATCGAACCCAGTGCCTCACACATACCAGGCACGTGCGCTACCACTGAGCCCCAGCCCCTGTCACTGTTATATTTTAAAGCAAATCTAAACTACCAATCTATCATTTCACCTGGATATACCAGTATATTACATGTTATCTTTTTTTTTATTCCATCTTGGTATACATGTCAGTATTTTGATTTGATATTTATTAATATACTGTTTTGTTTTTATTTACTTTCTCAGTTTCCTTCTTTCTTGTTAATGTCCTTAGGATTAACTGTTGAGATCATATTAGATTGTTACACATTCTCATGTCTTGACATTCTGTAATCTCCCTACCTGATTGTAGTTGTTGTTTTGGGGGTTTGTGTGGGTGTGTGTGTGTGTGTGGGGGGGTGTATGCGTGTTTAGCCTCTCTAAATGTACATGTATTTTTTTTCCTTTTTTTAAAATTTATTCTGATTTGTAATACATGATGGCAGAATTGCAATTCACTTCATATTACACATATAGAGCACAATTTTTCAAGTCACTGATTGTATACAAAGTATTTGTGTCTTATACATACCCTTAGGGTAATGATATCTCACTCATTCCACCATCATTCCTACCCCTTTGCCCCCTCCTTTCCCCTCCTTCCCCTTTGCCCTATCTAAAGTTCTTCCGTTCCTCCCATGATCCCTCCCAATCGCTATTATGTGACTGCATCCTCATATCAAAGAAAACATTTGGCCTTTGGTTTTTTGAGATTGGCTTGCTTCACTTAGCTTTATATTCTCCAACTTCATCATCTGTAAATGCCATGATTTTATTCTCTTAATGCTGAGTAATGTTCCATTGTTTGTATATATACCACAGTTTCCCTATCCATTCATCTACTGAAGGGCATCTAGGTTGGTTATTATTAGCTATTTAGCTATTGTGAATTGTGCTGCTATAAACATTGATATGACTGTGTCCCTGTTTTATATGTTATCTATAACTCACTAAAATCTTTTTAAAAAACCCATAATCACCATACCATCACTGCATCTAAGATGATCCATAACTAATATATAGTCCCTGCCCAACCTCCTCCATCTGCCCAAATCTCTCTTTCATCCAAACATTTCTTTACAGCTGCTGTGTGTCAATCAGGGCCCAAACAAGCCTAGACATTGCATGAATAGTCTACAATAGCTGCCCCCTGTCCCTGCCGCTTTTTTGGTGCCAGAGATGACACTAAGGCCTTTGAGTATGCTGGAATGCTCTACCACCCTAGCCCCTTTTTTTGTTGTTTTCCTGGCTACTTGTTGAAGAGCCTGACTCACTGGCTTGCAGAATCCTCAGTGTTGGGCATCTTCGAGCTTCACCTCAAACACTGTCTTCTACGTTGCCCCTTTAGTATTTCCCTGCAAACCAGCATTTTATTTGAAGGCCCAACCACATTGCAACTCCATCTTCTGTAAGAACCCTACACAGGGCATTATCTGTGCTTCCGTCCTGTCACAGAGGCTGCCCTGCTCCATGGTGTGTGTGCTGGGGCTGCAGGTGTGTCATCCTGACCCTTAATTATTCCATCCCCACCAGTCTTCCAGCCAGGGGTGTTGGCTGCCAGGGTGACTGTTGCGTAGGTCTGTTACTTCATTAGGAAAATGGGAACTTGCTAAGTCATCTCTCTGCATTGGTTGTCTTTCTCCTACAGAGGCAGTGCTACTTTGTGTGGTCACCATGAGACACTGCTGGTGCAGGAAAGGCAGAAAAGTGGGGCATTCTTTGGAATTTTTCCTTCTGTTTACCAATTTCTAGACTAACGACTTGGTAGTGTGGCCATACTGAGGTGACCTGTAAGCTTCGACCAGTCATCTGGAATGCAAAGGAATGCATCTGCCTGACATCTTGTCAGCCACCACCTTTGGGAAGCTGACTGACAGCCTCCTTGCTTCCAGCCAGTCAATGTCTGCACTCAGCCTGCACCCTTCCTACCCTGCACAGGCTTCCCAAGGAAGCACAATGAACTAGTGTCCAAGGACTAGGAACAAGAACTGCCATGGCATCATGCCAATAATCCATGGCTGGCCATTTTATTTTAAAGTGAGAGTGAAGTGGACAAAATCATGCACTTCTACCTCTGATATAAATCTCAAACTGCTAAATTCCGGTCAGAAAATAATTTTGCCCAATCCAACTTTTAGGAAGGAAAGAAACACTTACCTATTATAATACATGTGCTTCTGAAAATTTTTACTTAAAAATTCCTTATAAAAGTCAGCCATTTCTTCTGCATTCAAGGTTGCTTTTTGACCTGAAAGTAAAATTCAACATTAAGACTTCAGGACAAGTCAGGCACAGTGGTGCTTGCCTATAATCCCAGTCACTCAGAAGGCTGAGGCGGGAAGATCGAAAGTTCAAAGCCAGCCTTGACAACTTAGCAAAGACCTAAGCAACTTATAAGACTCTGCCTCAAAATAAAAAATAAAAAGGCTGGGGATATAGCTCAGTGGAAGTTCCCCTATCTTCAATCTCTAGCACCAAAAAAAAAAAAGACTTCAGGACAAGAGCTATCCAAAAAACCTATTAGAGCTAATAAACAAATTCAGCAAGCTTACAGGACACAAGATCAACACACAAATATCAATTTTATTTCTACACACTAGCAATAAACAAGCTGGTGTTGATTTCCTTTTGTTTGTTTTTTGTAGCATTTGGGATTAAACCCAGGCCTCACACACACTAGGCAAGCATTCTACCACTGAGCTACATTCCCAGCCCTTTTTACATTTCATTTAAACATAGTGTCTCACTAAGTTGCCCAGGCTGGCTTCATCTTGTGATCCTCTTGCCTCAGCCTCCTGAGTTGCTGGAATTATAGACATATGCCACTCACCTGACTGCAATGAATAATCTGAAATAAAATTAAGAAAACAACTCCACTCACTATAACATCAAAAATAATAGACTTAAAACCAGACTTGATAGGGCACACCTGTAATCCCTGCTACTCAGGAAGCTGATACAGGAGGACTGCAAATTCAAGGCCAAAGTGGGTAACTTAGTGAGACCTTGTCTCATGATAATAATTAAAAACAAAAAAGGCTGGGAGATGTAGCTCAGGGGTAGTGCGCCCCTAGCTTCCATTTCCAGTACCACCAAAAACTAAAAATTTAAAAATTACTATGGATGTAGTTTGGCAGTTCAGAGAGTAAGAACACTTGTCTAGCATGCACACCACACTGGGTTCAACCCCCAGTACCACACACACAAAAAGACAGACATATGAATGAAGCTAGAGGCTATCATGCTAAGTGAAATAAGTCCATCCCAAAAAACCAAAGGCTGAAGGTTCTCTCCGATATTCAGATGCTAACAAACAACAAGAGGGGGTTGGGAGGGAAGAATAGAAGTTCACCAGATTAGACAAAGAGGAATGAAAGGAAGGAGGGGGGATGGAAATAGGAAAGACAGTAGAATGAATCAGACATAACTTTGCTTTGCTCATATATGAATACACGACCAGTGAAACTGCTCATCGTGTACAACCACAAGAATGGGATCCAAATTGGAATAAGTAATACTCCATGTATGTAAACTACGTCAAAATACACTCTACTGGGGCCAAGGATGTAGCTCAGTTGGTAGAGTGCTTATCTTGTACACACAAGGCCCTGGGAACTCAGGCTGGAAGTCCCCTGAGAGGGCACCACAGTACTCCAAGAGAGAAGAGGGAGCAATGGTCTGGAAGGGAATTCCCAGTGGTAAGAGGCAACGAAGGGAAAGAAGCCCTTGGGAGCAACAGAAGGGAGGGGATGACCCTGAGGCTGCAGAGGTGGGTGGGAGGCCTACCATGGATTCCCCTGCTGCCCTCCACACCCAGCTTTCCACTAGCTCATACCACCACCACATCAGCCAGAAGCACTGACCTGATCCAGGGCACAGGCCCAAACCTTTGGCCTTCAGTCTTGAATGAATGAACTCCTCCTTTTCCTAAAAGAAGACACCGTCAGAATCCCCTCCGTCTCCACTTCTCTCAGGCCACAGCACATT
>NW_025999900.1:67266111-67287513 GCF_001458135.2 Marmota marmota marmota | reverse complement strand
AAAAAAAAAAAAAAAAAAAAAAAAAAAAGAAAAAGAAAACTGGGCTGGGGATGTGGCTCAAGCAGTAACGCGCTCGCCTGGCATTGGGATCCGGGTTCGATCCTCAGCACCACATACAAACAAAGATGTTGTGTCCGCCGAAAACTAAAAAATAAATATTAAAAAGAATGGTAAGAAAGAAAACCAAGATGCCAACTGAAAACAGGAGTGATGGTGAAGACAGGAAAGAAATTTGAATCAGTATAGCTACACTGGAAGGCAAGGGACCCTGGTCCACAGTCCTGCCTTTTGTGGCCCTGACAAGAAGCTCTAGGTTTAAACTAAGGGAGACCTGAAGTGGGGCAAGAAGCATGCATAATAACGCAATCTTGGTCAAACTGTGGGCTGAGTGACAGCAGCTTCTTTTGCTCAGATGAGACAACTCTTGGTGGGCTCCTGGACAACTTTAGGATGGAGGCTGGGTGCCACAAAGACCAAGTCTTGGTGAGGATGTGGGGAAAAAGGTTCACTCATACACTGTTGTTGGGACTGCAACTATTGTGGAAAGCAGTGTGAAAACTCCTCAGAAAACTTAGAATAAAACCACTATTTGACCCAGCTATCCCACTCTGTGGTTTATATCCAAAGGACTTAAAATCAGCATACTACAGTGATGCAGCCACATCAATGTTTATAGCAGCTCAACTCACAATACCTAAACTATGGAACCAAACTAGATGCCCTTCAACAGATGAGTGGATAAAGAAAATATGGTATATATACACACCAGAAAATTACCCAACCTTTAAGAAGAATGAAATTTTCATGTTTGTTGGTAAATGAATGGAGCTGGAGAATATCAGGCTAAGCGAAATAAGTCAATTGCAAAGAACCAAAGGCCGAATGTTATCTCTGAAATGCAGATGCTAATTCACAGTAAGAGGAAGGGGCTAGGGAAGAATAGAAGTACTTTAGATTAGACAAAGGGGAGTGAAGGGAGGGGAGGGGGTGTGGAGGTAGGAAGGTTAGTAGAATGAATCGAACTTTATTACCCTACTGGTTTAATTCCACATTACAGGGGCTGGGGATGTGGCTCAAGCGGTAGCGCGCTCGCCTGGCATGCGTGCGGCCTGGGTTCGATCCTCAGCACCACATACAAACAAAGATGTTGTGTCCGCCAAAAACTAAAAAATAAATATTAAAAAATTCTCTGTCTCTCTTAAAAAAATAATAATAATTCCACATTACATGTACACATCATGTATAATCAGAAGAATGAGAAGTTATACTCCATTTATGTATGATGATGCATTCTACCATCATGTATAACTAATTAAGGAAAAAAAAAAAAAAGACCAAGCCTTGATTAGAAGTCTAACTCAATCTCCAGGGCAGGGCAGGGCTGGAGATGGAGCTGATCACAGATGGCCAATGACTTAATCCACCATGCCTGCCTAATGAAATCTCCAGGAAGCCCCTACACCTTGGGGTTCAGAGGGCTTCCAGGATGGCACACTCTTCAGGTGCTGGGAGGTGGCATGAGGAAGAGGCATGGTAGTCTGTGCCCCAAACCTAGCCCCCAAGTGTCTCTCTTCTAGCTTTTCCTGATTGGTATTCTTTGTAATAAACCAGTAGCAGTAAGTAAGTCACTTCTAAAAATTCTGTTCCAGCAAATTACAAAGCCTTCAAAGGGAGTCAGAGAGACCCTGACTTATAGCTTGTCAGTCACAAGTCTGGGAGGTGGGACTGGCCTTTGAAGTGGGAGCAGACTTGGGGACTGAGCCCTTTAACCTGTGGGATTTGACAGCAACTCCAGGAAGAATGTATCAGAATTGAATTGAATTGCTAGACACCCAGTTGGTATGGAGAACTGGACAAATAGGGTTGAAAAATATAACCATGTAGCTGGGCATGCCTGTAATCTCAGCTACTGGTGAGGCTGAGGCAGGAGGATCGCAAGTTTAAGATCAACTTGGGATCAGTGAGATCCTTTATCAAAATAAAATAAAAGGGCTGGGGTGTGGGGTGTGGCTCAATGATAGAGTACTTATCTAGCATGGAGGCCCCAGGTTCCATCCCCTATAAGGCAAAAAAAAAAAAAAAAAAAGGAAAGAAAGAAAAAGAAACAACCAAAACAACAACAACAAAACAATACCAATACCATGAACTTGGTGTCAGGAGGAAGAGACCTGTGGATCCAGTAGTTCACCTGTAGGTATACTACACAGCACACATCTGCTCACAGCTGCATGAGTCATTGTCAAACAAGGAACAACAAACATCCTTCAACTGAGGGACAGAGAAAACGCACTCCATCCATAGCATGGAACAGCATTTGCATAAGGAAGGATCTCGGAAGCACTGTAACATGGACAAGCTGGACACAGGGTAAGCATGCTGTAACATGGACGAGCTGGACGCAGGGTAAGCCCAGGTGGAGGCAGCAGGCAGATACACGCTGCATGATCCATTATCTGCCATGTGCAGAACAGGTAACTCCAGATACAGACAGCAGACTGGTGCCTTTGGGGTCTGGAGGGAACTGAAACTAACTGTTAACAGGTAGAGGTTTCCCTCTGTGCAGATGGAAATGTCCTGGGATTAGACAGTGATGTGCGGATGATCTGTGAACCCTAAAAACCCAGAATTACACACTTTCAAAGGGTCAATTTTAAGGTATGTGGATTATAACTCAGAAAGGAAAAAAAGACTAAGGGCCAAAAAGTTAGATGCTGTATCATCAGACCTACTAATTACAGGAGACTCCACGCCCTATGCAGGCCATGGCACGTGCCTGCCTTGCCATGCTGGGCCAGTGTGCACAGACCCTCACCAAGGAGCTGTGATGGGGCAGTGAGGAGCCTCCCAGCCCGGGGAAGGCAGGAGCCTGCCTGCTCACTGGGCTCAGAACACTGAGTGAGGGTGCTGGGCGGGGGGCTGGTGCAGGGACAGACACAGCCCATCCCCATGGTTGGGTGGTGCCACTCTCGGAATCACCCATTCACAAGCCCCAAGAAGGCCCTGGCAGAAATCCGCAGAGCAGCTCAGGCCCAGGCTCTTGCACCAGCAGTGGTGGGTGAGAGAATGAGATTGTGTGGTGGGGAAAGGGTGAGAGAGTGCACCCTGGCTTCCAGGCCCAAGCCCTGAACAAGAACTACCATCTCCTGTAAGAGCCTGGGCACTACACTCAGGGCTGAGGCAGAGAAGCAGCCAGGCTCCTGCTCCCACCCTGTAGGGGTGTTATGCTCTAATCCCCTGCCATCCACCTCCAGCAGAGCCGTGGCCTGGCAGCATGGCTATGCTGAGGCCACAGCCCACTGGGATGCTCAGGTCAGTCAGCTAGGAGCTGACCAAGTGCATGTTCCCAGACAGAAACAAGCACACTGTCCCCTTACAACAGAGGCCAGGAGTCACACTGCTCTGGCACCCGCCAGGCCCAAGCAGTAGTGTGTGTGGCTGGAGCAGATGGTGGCTCAGCTCCGCAGCACTGCTGTATTCAGCCTTGGCTCTGCCACTCACTAGGCAGTGCAGGCGACTTCCTATCTGTGCCTCTGTTTACTCAATTGCACAATGCAGGCAATGGCCACGGTGTCCCATGCACTACTGCTGACACAGAGCAAGGCGAGTGTCAGACTCTGGTCACGGCTCAGCAGTTATCTACTATGCAATGCACACAAGGCAGTTTATTCACAAGTCCTCTCCTGGCCAGTCTTCCTATTACCCTGTCTTCCCCTGCTGCCCTCCTGCTCAGCACCCTCTCCTCTTACTTCCTCCCTACTTTCCTGCTAGTTTTCTCGGATCTACACACCTGGCAGTGCAGTGTCCCAGTAACCCTCTGTCTGCAGACTCCCCTCCTGCCCCACTGGCATGTCCACAGCTCTGCCCCCTCCAACCTGTCCCCAGTGAGGAGGACCATGCTGGGACTCAAGGACCATGACTGACTAGGAGGATGGAAGCTACTTGAGCAAAGATGGGAGCAAGTAATTAACTGAGGGGCAAGAGGTGACAAAGGCTTGCAGGAAAGATGACTTGTGGGCTGGTGTGAAAGATGAACAGGGCCCTGCAGGGTAGAGGGGGTCACTCCAGGCCAAGGACCAGGCCAGGCAGGAGGGCAGGTGGAGGTGCAAGGAGGCGCTCTGAATGAGGGACAGTGGTGCCAGGCTGAAGAGTACCAGAGCGGAGTCCAGAGGTAGGCACAGGGTGGATGAGGGCAAGCAGCAGCAGCAGCTTTGAGGGAGGTGGCCTTCATGGTTCTTAGAGCTGTGTGCCTCCCAATAGTTGGGTGCAGTAGTAGCACATGCCTGTAATCCCAGCAGCTCACAAGGATCACAAGTTTGAGGCCAGCCTCAGCAACTTAGCAAAACCCTAAGCAATTTAGCAAGACCTTATCTCAAAATGGAAAATAAAAAAGAGCTGGAATGTGGCTCAGTGGTTAAGTGCCCCTGGATTCAATCCTCATTACCAAAAGAGAGAGAGAGAATGAATTGTGGCCCCCAAGTCAGCTTCTGAGGCCTCTCTTAGCCTTTCATGGCCACATGAGGAACTGAAGAGGTGGGAAAAGCAGCTCCTCCCAGCAGCAGCAGTGGAACTGTTCCACTGGATAGACAGAGCCAGTCTCTGTCCCCAACTGGCTGTGTGGCCTTGAACGATGACTTCCTGTGCCGTTCCCTCATCTCCAGCATGTGGTCATAAAAGCACACCCTCAAAGGCAGCTCTGAGACCTGGCACTGGTCAGCAAGGCAGGAGGGACACTGAATGCAGACTAAGCAGCACTGCCATGCCCAAGGACTCCCAAGGGGCTCTCAGGATAGGCCTGTGGGCACCTCAGTGCCAACACCCCTAGGCAGATGCTCTGTAGAAAGCAAGGGTACCAGGAATCTTTGTAAGTGGCTCATCTCCACAGCTGCCAGCACTGCAGCTTGTTACTGAACATAAGTGGGAGTGGGGGAGGGGAAGCAATCCATCCCATCACCACTGATGGGGCGCTGACCGGGTGCTTTAGACACCAGCTGATAGGAAACCCAGCTCCTGAAGAACAAGTACATAAGTGATAAAAGAAACAAGAAGGAACCCTCTCGCCCACTGTGCTGCCCACCTTACAGTGACATTTAATTTAGGGACAACAGAATGGAAGTCAACGTATTTTGCTTTCTGTACCTGGAGAAGACCAAGAGTTTCCCCCATGGCTAGTCATCCAGTAAACATGCAGTGAGTGGATGGGCCACCCATGCCCTATCTATCCCACTATTTTTGGATTCAGAGACACTTTCTGCCCTTTGCAATTAAAGATAATTCTGCAAGGGACACCCCGCTAAACTTGCATATTCCCCACAATGAGACAGATGTTGGCGAGACAGTTCTGGCCTTTACTCTCCTGCTTTCTGGCATGTGTGTGACATGTGCAGCTAGACCCTCATGTGAACTTCATGCTGCACCAACCATCAAGCTCACTCCACCAGCACAGTCTCTCAGCAGGAAAATCATCCTGTGAATGCAGAAAACACAAAACCATGCCTTGTTGTTTCAGATACACTACAAAGTTTTGAGTCTGACAACTTTTTCTCCTCACAATCACTTTGTTACTAACAAAAACTTGGTGCAGCTTTTTCAAAAGTCCAAATGGGCCGTGTCATCTCTGCCACTAGTGCTCACCCATCTACTGTTCATGGCTAACTGTACATGTCTGCACACTGACCCCTTTGTCTGCCCAGCCCCCCAGGCTGCCTCCATCCTGCGTTTCCATGGCAGCAGCCCGGCTCATTCAACACAAGCCCGCCTCTGCCTGGCTAACAGGGCTCAGCAGCTGGAAGTCTGCCTGGGGAAAGGCCAGCCTCAGGCTGGCTTCACTGACTGTGAGGGGGACAAACCGGGGTGGGGGGAGGCATGGGAAGCCAGTTTACAGAAGGGTAAAAGAGTAGGAGACAAAAGTTTAAAAATGAAAAGGAAAAAGGAAGGAATCCAAGCATTGCTGATTCCACTAAAGACAGGCCATGGCAGAGGCTCTGCTCCACCAGCTCTTGGGTGCTGAGCCTCCTGCAGCATCACGGGAGACATCACAGGAGTCCTAAGGACACAGGATGTTTTCACTTCCCACATTGCTACAGTTTGGCTCTAGAATGTCCCCAAAGGCCATGTGTTGAAGACATGGTCCTCAGAGTGGCACAAGAGGAGGCAGAGAAACCTTTAGGAAGTGGGGCCCATGGGAGGTCATTGGGTCACAGGGGCATGCTCTCAGAGGGGACTGAGGGCCACTTCCTCTCACTCCTGTTTCCTGGGTATGAAATGAGCAGTGTGCTCTGCCACATGCTCCAGCCACTACCATACAAACAGAGGCCCGAAGCAACAGGTCCACCCAATCTGGAGCTAGAACCTGCAGATCGTGAGCCAAGCAGACCCCCTCTATTCTTTTTTTTTTTTTTTTGGTGCTCTTCAACCCAGCTGCACCCTCAGTTCACCAACATTACGCTTTTAATTATACATTTCAGAATGACTAGCTGACACACACCACCCTAAAGAGCTGTTGTTTTTGTGGTAATAGCACTACATCTACTCTCAACACCCTTTAGGAACAGTACACTACTAACTGTAATCACCATGATGTCCAATGGGTTGCTGAATGTACTCAACCCACCCCTCTCGTTGGGACTTCCTGTCCTCTGACAAGCAGCTTCCCTCCCCACAACTGAACAGCTGCCAAAATGGATGGCTTGGTTCATGCTCCCTCTCCCTGATACATGCTGTTGTTTTGTTACCAAATTAATTTTAAAATCTCACTTAAGGCCAGCCTTTCAACATTTAGCAGAACATCAATAGGATGCTGTGCTATTAATAAGACTGAAAATAACCTCTCCCATCTGCTAGGAGAGTAGCTAGTTCCCAACCCACTTCTGCAGCAGGAGCCAGCCTGCTACTACCTGATACAGACCCCCACACACACACTCACACACCAAAAACACAGAAAAGGGGATGAACTGAGGGCTGCTGAAACCCAGCAGGCCCTGGAGACCTGACTCCTTCAGGCAGAATCTAGGTTCTACCTCTTCACTGTGGGATCTGGGTGGGGATTCTGCCATCAGTAAGCTTCAGGATCCTCAACTGTAAAATGGTAAAATCATCAGCACCTCCTTCATTTGGTCTTTGTGGATGATACATGCAAGGACTTAGCATAGTGCCTCAGAGCCAGGACCCCCATTAAGTCTGAGCTGCCATTCTTGTGTTATTGACAGGGCACAGTACCCTTTCCTGCTGCTGCCCCACCAGACCTGGCCTGTCAGTATACCTGAGATAGGTGAGGCGGAAGCCAGGTTTCTCATGCTGGGCTGGGGTGCAGTTCAGTGGTGGAGACCCTGCCCAGCAGGCATGGAGGAGGCCTGGGTTCAATCCCCAGCACTGCCCAAAAGAGAGAGACAGAAAGGTTGCCCCTGCCTCCCCCAGCACATTCTTCTGCATGAATCCTGGCCAGACTATGGATAAACAAGAAGGCAATGGTACTTCAGCCCAAGGACAGACTTGGCTTTTGGGGTCAATGGTTCTGGATTTTCCATGAGAATAATGTCTCTCGCTCTCTCTTTTTTTTTTTCCCCTTGGTACTGGGGATTGAACTCAGGGGCACTCAACCACTGAGCCACATCCCAGCCCTATTTTGTATTTTATTTAGAGATAGGTTCTCAATGAGTTGCTTAATGTCTCACTTTGAACTCATGATCCTCCTGCCTCAGCCTCTCAAGCCTCTGAGATTGCAGGTGTGGCCACCGTACCTGGCTCCCAGCCCTTTTCTATATATATTTTAGTGACAGGGTCTCGCTAAGTTGTTTAAGGCCTCGCTAAGTTGCTGAGGCTGACTTTGAACGCACAATCCTTATGCTTCAGCCTCCCAAGCCTCTGGGATTACAGGTATTTGCCACTGGGCCTGACAAGAGCATAATGTCTTGACGGTAGACATCTACTTAAAAAACAGTATGAGGGGCTGGAGATGTGGCTCAAGCGGTAGCGCGCTCGCCTGGCATGCGTGCGGCCCAGGTTCGATCCTCAGCACCACATACAAAGATGTTGTGTCCGCCAAGAACTAAAAAATAAATATTAAAAAATTCTCTCTTCTCTCTGTCTCTCACTCTCTCTCTTTAAAAAAAAAAAAAAAAAAACAGTATGAAATGTTATTAAGGCCTGATATCAAAACCTAGAGAAAATGTCAAAGCTTATTTTGAGCACTAGACTTTTTGGCCAAAAAGAAAATGGCAGTATTGGTAGATAAAGGGAACTGAGGTAATCTGGCACAAAAAAATGCCTGGTTAGGGGCAACAGGCCAGGAAACAGGTGAGAGAGGCAGGGACAGGGTGCCATGCTAGGCAGGTTCCTTCAGAGAAATGGAGCTGTCATGCTGTGGTGAAGAGAGACCAGGAACGTAAACTGGGAGGCAACTATCACACCTGCATTGGGTGGAAAGTCTGCTTGTGGTGCATAAAATGGACTTAAAGGGAAACACTTACAGGCTAAATTCTAGGTGTCTTAGTCCTGTTCACTCCCATACGCTGTGTGTGTGTGTGTGTGTGTGTGTGTGTGTGAATAAAGTTTTACTGGGACACAGTACTTCATTCAACAGCAGCATGGAATATTTCCGGCGGATATCCCATAGAGCCCACAAAAGGTAAACTATTCACTGTCTAGTCTTTACAGAAAGTGTCCTTGCCTCTGATTTGAAGCTTTGACGTTGGGCAAAAAAACTAGGAAATTACTGCAACAGGCAAAGAATTAACAAGGACCTGAACTTCAGCAATGTTTCAAGGGCAGAAAGCAGCAAAAAATGTTGAGAAATGCTCCAAAGGAAAACCTGGAAACCAGAGGAAGGGCAAGGAACAGCTTCTCTTCCTTTCGCTTTCCCACTTATGAACTGACTCAAGAATCCAGGAGGAAGAACTGGAGTTGGGAGGGGTTGCAGAGGCCCTGGGAACTCAGGCTGGAAGTCCCCTGAGAGGGCACCACAGTACTCCAAGAGAGAAGAGGGAGCAATGGTCTGGAAGGGAATTCCCAGTGGTAAGAGGCAACGAAGGGAAAGAAGCCCTTGGGAGCAACAGAAGGGAGGGGATGACCCTGAGGCTGCAGAGGTGGGTGGGAGGCCTACCATGGATTCCCCTGCTGCCCTCCACACCCAGCTTTCCACTAGCTCATACCACCACCACATCAGCCAGAAGCACTGACCTGATCCAGGGCACAGGCCCAAACCTTTGGCCTTCAGTCTTGAATGAATGAACTCCTCCTTTTCCTAAAAGAAGACACCGTCAGAATCCCCTCCGTCTCCACTTCTCTCAGGCCACAGCACATTCTGAAGCAGTCTGACGTGGGTTTGCTGAGGAATGGCTCACCTCAAGCCTGTTTTAAACCACCTGAATTTGGTTGAAAGTTTCATGCTTGAAACAGGATTTTAAAACTAGATGTTCAATAAACTCTGGGAAGCAGCTTGTTTATAAATCCAAAGAACATGATGAATAGATTCCATTTGACTTCGTCCATCCAAATGGATAAACGAAGTTCAGATGTTTTCCTTCTCAATTAGAATATTTATACTTCTTTCTCATATAGTTTACTTCTGAGTAAGCAGTTAAGAATTTTGAAATCTCATTGGGTGTGGTGGCCCACGCCTATAATCCCAGCTACTAGAGAAGCTGAGGCAGGAAGATGATAAGTTCAAGTCAAGTCTCAGCAACTTAGGGAGACCCTGTCTCAAAAAATAAAATAAAATAAAATAAAAAGGGCTAGAGATGTGGCTCAGAGGTAGAGCACCCCTGGATTCAATCCCTAGTACTGCAAAAAGAAAAAAAGAAATATCAGGAATAATGATAATATGTCACAAACACTAAATTTTTATAAACATGAACACACAGGTAAGACAGGTACTTCTGGTTCTGGCTTTATTGCTCACTTTCCTTCCTCAAAATCTTGAGATCTGTGATCTATGAATGGCCAGTGCTTCTCATGTACAGCTACAAGTTAAAAGTCTACCCAGGGTGGAGTATCACCTAGTTGTATGACGCCTGGATTTGACCCCCAGCACTGTAAAAAGTAAAATTTAAAATAAAAAGGTCTACACACATACATACACACACACACACACACAGAGTGCATGGGAGGGGGCAGGACTAAGACACACTAAACAGACATGAAAGACCCAGCACCCTCCAGTGGCCTACTGTATCATCTCTATTCTCATTTGAAACCTGTACTTACCTTACTAAAAGTCAAATTCTGGTTTGCCCAGAATTGCTGATTCCATTCCTGCGTTTCTTGTCTTAATTCTCTAAGCTTTTGTTCCAACGGTGATTCGTTTTCTGGGACGTAAAAGTGAACAGGTCTAAGGTTTGAATATTTATCTGGGGGTCCTATCCAGTCATGGCAAGATTTTCTTGGAGGGCAGAATCTTGACACCTTGAAAGAATGCATGGCATTACACAAAATCAGACAAGCCCCGACATGATGAAATCAGCAACCCATATTTACTAAACTCCCTCCCTGGTTTTCTTGTTTTAAAACCACAGTATGCCCAGAGAATTTCCAAATTTATTTATTTATTTACATACTAAGAATTGAACCCAGGGGTGCTTTACCACTGAGCTACATCCCCAGTCCTTTTTATTTTTTATTTTGAGACAAGGTCTTTCTAACTTGTCTAGGCTGGCCTTGAAATTGAGATCTTCCTGCCTCAGCCTCTGGAATAGTTTAGACTATGGACATGCGTGATCAACCTGATGGAATTTAAATAACTAAAATGAATAATAACATCATTACACCATGTTCAACATATGGTGCTGGAATAATTCTGCTTCCGGTGCAAAAAAGGAAGAGGGAGAAATGGAGGTATGGGAGGGAAGGGAGGAGAAGAATCTTATTCAACCTGTACCTTGCCCCACATACAAAAATTAACTCAAGTCCCAGGCATGGTGGTGCACACCTATAATCTCAGCAATTTGGGCGACTAAAGCAGTAGGACTGCAAGTTCAAGGTCAGCCTCAGCAACTTAATGAGACCCTGTCTCAAAATATAATCTAAAAATGACTGGGCCGGGGCTGGGGATGTGGCTCAAGCGGTAGCGCGCTCGCCTGGCATGCGTGCGGCCCGGGTTCGATCCTCAGCACCACATACAAACAAAGATGTTGTGTCCGCCGAAAACTAAAAAATAAATAAATATTTAAAAAAAAAATAATAAAAATAAAAATGACTGGGGGTGTAGCTCAGAGGCAGAATACTCCCAAGTTCAGTCTCCAGTACCACAAAAAAAGAAAGAGGACTGAGACTGTAGCTCAGTGGTAAAGTGCTTGTCTTGCATGTATGAGGCACTAAGTTCAATCCTCAGCACCACAAAAAAATTAATAAAGATACTGTGTGTTCATCTACAACTAAGTAAATATTAAAAAAGAAAGAAAGAAAAAAGTTAACTCATAGACTTAGATGTAAAATCTAAAATTATAAGAGCTTCTAAAAGAAATCATAGGAAAAAAATTTTGCAATCTTAGATTAGGCAAAGACTTCTTAGATATACCAAAAACACAATCCATAAAACAAAAATTGGACTTCATTAAAGTTAAGACATTTTGCTTTTCTGGGGTTGGGGTTGTGGCTCAGTGGTAGAGTGCTTGCATAGCATGTGTGAGGCATTGGGTTCAGGCCTCAGTACCACATATAGATAAATAAATAATGTTATTGTGTCCATCTACAACTACAAATTTTTTTAAATGATATTTTGCATTTCTAAAAACACTGCGTAGAAAATGAGAAAATAAGCCATAAACTGGATGAAAACATATGCACATCTGAAATAGGGATTGTCCCCAGAATACCTAAATATCTCTCAAAACTCAGTAAGAAAAAAAGAACCTGGGCTGGGGTTGTGGTTCAGTGACAGAGCACTCGCCTAGCACATGAGAGGCACTGGGTTTGATCCTCAGCACCACATAAAAATAAGTAAATAAAATAAAGGCATTGTGTCCAACTACAAAAAAGAATATTAAAAAAAAAAAGAAAAAGAAAAAAAGAACCCAACTTTACAGTGGGCAAAATATTTGAGTAAAGATGGGCTTGATGGTACAAACCTATAATTCCAGTTACTCAGGAGGTGAGGCAGGGGCATCACAAATTTGAGGCCAGCCTGGGCAACTGAGTGAGACCCTCTCTCAAAATAAAAAGGGTGNTTATTCACCAAAGAAGATATGGAGGTGACAAACACCATCAAAAAATAAGCTCAGGGCTGGGGATAGTGGCTCAAGCCGTAGCGCACTCGCCTGGCATGCGTGCGGCCCGGGTTACGATCCTCAGCACCACATACAAACAAAGATGTTGTGTCCACCGAAAACTAGAAAACAAATATTAAAAATTCTCTCTCTCAAAAAAAAAAAAAAAAATAAGCTCAATATCATTACTCATTAGGGAAATACAGACCAAAACCAAAATGCCATACCCTGTACCTATCAGAATAGTTAAAACAAAACAACTGTGATACCAGTATCATCAAGGACCAGAAACAATTCAGCTCCCATCCCATGCTATTCGGAACGCAAAATGACAACCCCTTCAGAAACAAGGCCAGCACAAAGACAGACATACATAACATGCAACCCCATACCCCGCTTCCAGGTGTTCACCCAAGGAATGGATACACACATGTTCATACAAAACCTGCATGCAACTATTGGAAGAGGCTGTGTTTATAACCAGAATCTGGAAACAGCATAAACGCCCTTCCCCTAGTGAAGAGAAAAACCAGTACAGTGGGTCCACACTGGAGCCACCACTCAACATGCCATAGGATGAATTGCAAACACAGCATACTAACCAAAGAAGCCACTCTACTATCCTGTTGATGTTGTTTTGGAACAGACAGGTGCTGGTGGCAGGAGAGGAGGGGCAACAAGGAGCGTGGGTGATGACAACCTTCTGCATCTTGACAGAAATGCATGCCACTGGTCTCCAACAATGTGACTTCCACCTCCAACAGAGCACTCCGAGCCCTTCCTCCATGAACAACTAAACTTCATTCAGCAACAAGGGTGACCCACTGGGGCATACAACAGGGATGTACTGCTCAACACAGACACACATTGTGTGATTCCACTTGTACAACATTAGGAATTTTCTGGGAAGATAACTGAATAAATCAAAACCTTTTTCAAAAGTCAGTGAACCATACACTAAAAATGAGTGTATTCATTTTATTATATATATAATCAGACCTCAATAAAGTTTAAAAAAAGTTGAGGAGTGGGTACTGGGGATTAAACCCAGAGGGGCTTAAACACTGAACCACATCCCAGCCCTATTTGTATTAGACAGGGTATCACTAAGTTGTTTAGGGCCTCCTCTAGGTTGCTGAGTCTTGAACTTGAGATCCTCCTGCCTCAGCCTCCCCAGTCTCTAGGAATACAGGCATGTGCCACTGTGCCCGGCTATAAAGTAAATTTTTTAAATGGGAAAATTTAGCTGGGCATGGTATGCACCTGTAACCCCAGTGCCTCCTAAGGATGAGGTAGGAGGATCTCAAGTTCAAGGCCAGCCTGGATGATATGGCAAGACCTTACCTCAAAATAAAAAGGGCTGGGGGTATGGCTCAGTGGCAGACCACCCGTGGGTTCATTCCTCAGTAACAAACAAAACAATTATATTTTCAACCCAGCTACGCACCATATTCTATTGCTGGGACTAACAATGCGCGGCAGGACACAGCCCCACCCGCACCCCAACAGCGGACCCTACCGACAGCTCACCCTACTGACGGCTCCCCGTGCACACAGCGCCCCCTGCCGACGGATCCCCGTGCCCACAGCAACGACACCTTGGAGAAGCTGAAGAGTTTACCCACAGAAAGGAATTCAGAGGGGGCCAGAATAATAACACTAGCCCGCATAAGAGGATTGAACAGTAAAATATTGGAGGTTCCAGCTGGGACACAAGCAAAAGGATCTGACTATGTCTCTCTATTTGGGGAAGTTGTAGTGCACGATTAAAACAGATGCAGTCACTGGATGATCAAGAGGATTTGGATTTGTCCTTTTCAAAAATGCTAACGTTGGTAAGGTCTTGGAATTAAAATCTGGAAAGCAAATTGATAGTCCTCAAAAGGACAAAGCTTTAAAAGGAAACAAACGCCCTAGCAGGCTTTTGTGGATCCAGACACTTCTGAAGAACAAAAAGAATATTTTGGAGCCTTTGGAGAGACTGAAAACATTGAACTTCCTGTGGATATAAGAACAAATGAAAAAGAGGATTTTGCTTTGACACATTTACAGATGAAGACCAGTAAAGAAAATGTGTGAAAGCAGATATCAAACTGGTTGTGGGAACTGTGAAATTAAGTTGCACATAAAAGAGGTACACAGGGGCTGGGGTTGTAGGTCATTAGTAGAGTTGCCTTGCATGCATGAGGCATTGGGTTCCATCCTCAGCACCACATAAAAATAAATAAAATAAAGATACTGTGTCTATCTACAATTAAAAAAATATTAAAAAAAAGAAGAAGTACACAGGTGGCATCAAGAACAAAGAGGGATGGCTGGGGATATAGCTCAGTTGGTAGAGTGCTTGCCTCACATGCACAACGCTCTTGGTTCAATCCCCAGCACCAAAAAAAAAAAAAAAAAGAACAAAGAGGAAGAAGCGGTGCCCGTAGCTGGTGGCCCAATCCAGGGCCACACTGGGACCAAGGGTTTAGTAATCATAGGATGAAGGATGTAGAAACTCCACAGTGCCCAAGATGAAGATCAGAATTACAGTAGCTGTGGCAGACAGGACGACACTGGGTCTAACTGCAGGCACCGTGGATGGGATATGCAGACCTTAGTGGTCAGCCAGCACTTGAAGGCATCTTGAGGGTTGGCAATTGTCAAGAATTCCCAGTCCCACTAAAGGAGGATGCTGGAGAAATCCATCCTGGAGGACCACACCAAAGACTGGTCTTCTGTTGATCTAAGACAACTGTTTAACGTACAAGACACAACGTATGTCCAACTGCATGTCGCCACCAATTAGTTTTGTTTTTACTTTGTCCTTTGCTTTTATGACTCAATGGGCATTTGTTTATACAAGCTTTATTTGTATGATTTCATGTTAAACCTTTTATGATTGTTTTTAAAAAAGCAAAAGAAAAACCCAATCACCATGAATACGATATAGTGATGAGTTTTGGATGTTGTGTCAATTGTTATCACAAACTGGAATGTTCTATCAAATTTAACCAGCATTTGCAGAGCAGTCATGAAGCCTACACTATTTACACAGCAGTCATGAAGCCTACACTCTGAAGATCCCTGTAGGCAGATGAGAGGTCTCTAGGTGTGCTGTGGCTCTGAGCATGAGCCATTCTCTATGGGCAGGTGGTGATGGTATGGGAGCTACAGGGACAGGAACAGAGAGAAATCATGGGGACATTGGTGGTCCATGATGAAGACCCCCTCTGGCAGCGAGGTGGTAGGAAATGTTGCACATATACAACTTTTCTTCATATAAGAATGTACAGCATACAATTTACAAATGATAACAAAACATGACATCTTTTGTATAAATTCCATATAGTCAGTAGAGTTCTACAAACTACTTCATTAATTTTAAAACTGGGATGCAGCTCAATGGGTTTGATCCCCAGCATTGAAAAAAAAAAGTTTCTGGAATAAAAAAATATATTTTAGAAAAAGGCTTCTGGACTCCGCCAAAGCCTCTGCAGCTATAGTATGTAGATACTGGCAGAGACAGGAGTCCCAACAGACAGGCAAGCCAGTGCCCCACTCTGTGCTGTCACCAAGTGCCCTCCCCTCCAGCAGACAGGCGCTACAGAGGACTGTTCCCCCATCTTCCCACTACTTCCCTCTCCTCCTCTCAGACTCCTGCCAGGAAGGGCCTTTCCAGGCTGCCTGTGGTAACAAAGCAAGCAGTGCTTTGTCACATCTGTCTACTGCTTCTTACTTTTCCAGTCAGTCTCCATTTTTTTCCATTGTACTTTGAGAGATTTTTGACTTCAAGCATGGCAGGCTCTTTCTCCATTTTTCCCCATAAATAAATACATCTCTTTGTTCACCAGGCAGCTGCTATTAGGGAGGCAAGAGGCTTTTGTAAAAGGCTGACTCCCTGGTAGCAAGGATAATAACTGTAATTTATAGCTCGCACAGTATAAGCCACAATGCCTGGTCTTGGAACTTGGGCAGGAGGGCTGTGCGTGGGCAGGACAGGTTCCCTGTGGGTGGGCCCCTGGGAGGCATGCTAGAACCTGACACTTCAGGGACAGGCAGCCTTGCAGTCCTGCCCCCTTGGGGGAGGCGGAACCTACATGTCCTCGCCTGTCAGGCTGAACTTCATCCCTGGGAGGGAGGGGAAACTAAGCTTCCAGTTGTTGGAATCATTTTTTTTTAATGTTTATTTTTTAGTTGTAGTTGGACACAATACCTTTATTTTATTTATTTATTTTTATGTGGTGCTGAGGATTGAACTCAGGGCCTTGTACATGCTAGGTAAGCACTCTCCCGCTGAGCCACAACCCCAGCCCATTTTGGAATCATTTTGATTTTTTACCAGTGACCTGCTGGGCTGGACAACCCCAGGACATTGCCCTCCCACCCACACACTGGGTATGAGCTTCCCCAGACCCACCTCTGTGCCCCAGCCTGGCTCTCCACCAAGGAGCATTCCCACCAAGGGATCTCTCCCTCTACCAGCCAGGGTTCGGAGCAGGAGGCAGTGAGTTATCAGAGAGGAAGAATTGACTCAGGACCAGCAGGTACCTTGGCTTACATGACAATAAAGAAGGTGCCAGAAAACAGCAAAGAGGGAAGTTTAGGGAAAGCATATTCTTGTAGGCCATCTAGGGAGTGAGAGGCGCATTTTGAGGGTTACCAGATTTTCTTTTACGTGAAACTTGGTTGGGGTGGGGGTTACAGTATGGAATGGCACATAGGGATGATCTAAGTCTGTGATCTCACAATGGTTTATGGTCATTCTCAGGATCCTTAAGCTGATGTGGTCTTCACTATCTGATGAGTAGATAACACTGGAAAACTCCCTAAATTACGATTTCTTAAACTATCATCTCTTGCCGGGCACTGTGATGCATACCTGTAATCCCAGCAGTTAGGGAGGCTGAGGGAGAAGGATCACAAGTTCAAAGCCAGCCTCAGCAAAAGCAAGGCTGCTAAGACTTCAGTAAGACCCTGTCTCTAAATAGAACACAAAATAGGGCTGAGGATGTGGTTCAGTGGTTGAGTGCCCTTTGATTCAATCCATGGTACCCCTTCCCCAAAAACATGTCATCTCTTTTTGCTTAATCTATTTATTGGAAGGTTGATTAACAGTACACAGGTAAATTTACAGATTTCTCAGGAACTTGGGAGAAACAGGTCTGGAAAAGCATGTGGAACTCCTGAATTAAAATCATATTAATTAAATTAAAATCATCTCCGGGCTGGGGATGTGGCTCAAGCGGTAGCGCACTCGCCTGGCATGCGTGCGGCCCGGGTTCGATCCTCAACACCACATACAAACAAAGATGTTGTGTCCGCTGCTAACTAAAAAATAAATATTAAAAAATTCTCTCTCTTTAAAAAAAAAAAAATCATCTCCCATCTGTTTATTTCCTCTACCCTACCTCACTTCTTGCCCTATCATTCCAGACTCCTCTGAGACAGAAACTCAAAGCTTTTCCCTCAGTGGGGGTGATGGTCCTCAGTTCCCTATTCTAGAAAAAAATCAGCAAACCAAATTTAGCAATTCATAATTGCAAAGGAAAGCCACCTAGGCCAGAGGAACACCTCCCTTCTTCATGGCAATGACCCTATACAACAGGAGCATGTCCTCTCTGGTGATACTCTGTTCACTGTTTTTATTACCTTTAAGGACTTACTCAACAGTCTCTTTCCCACCCGCTCTGGATCCAAGTCCTAGTTAAAGGCCCACACCCCAGAGCTGTTCAATGACTTCATTCCATCAATTCCTGTGGGCTTGCCCAAACCCCACTCCTCTCAGAGCTGGGTCAAGGATAGAGGCCCAGTCTCAGTTGCAGACATAGTGAGCTCCCAATGCATCCTCCGGAGTTGTAGTAACCGGCACCACAACAAAGGCTCAGTTGCACTACCTGGCACCACAACAAAGATTCAGGTATCTTTTTTTTTTTAAACTTTTTTTTTTCTGTGTATAGCTTGGGTGAAGGACAAGAGTTTATTATTCTCCATGCTCCTGTTATTCCTACACCATTTTTTTTTTTAAAGAGAGAGTGAGAGAGGGAGAGAGAGATAGAGAGAGAGAATTTTTAATATTTATTTTTTAGTTATCGGCAGACACAACATCTTTGTTTGTATGTGGTGCTGAGGATCAAACCCGGGCTGCACGCATGCCAGGCGAGCGCGCTACCGCTTGAGCCACATCCCCAGCCCCGGTTCAGGTATCTTCACTGTGTGCCAGCCTGCTTTTCCCTCCTGCCATCTATGGGCGGGGGGTGGGGTGGGGGGCGGCAGGATGACAGTCCTGCCTGCACAGCCAATTGTGAGATACCATGCACTTATTTTTCGACTATACCCCTGAACCTCAAGAACAACTTGTTCAGGAAACACCAGCTACCATTGGACAAGTGTCTCCTATGAAGTTTTAGCCACAAACTACAGATGTGGTTTTCAGGAGTGCAGAAAAGGCTTCCTCAGATTTTTTTTTTTTTTTAATAATTTTTATTTATTTTTATTGTTTAATTTTCGGCAGACACAACATCTTTGTGTGTATGTGGTGCTGAGGATCGAACCCGGGCCGCACGCATACCAGGCGAGCGCGCTACCGCTTGAGCCACATCCCCAGCCCCAGATTTTTTTTTTAATATTTTGTTGATGAATCTTTATTTATTTGTATGTGGTGCTGACAATTGAACCCAGTGCCTCACACATGCTAGGTAAGCGCTCTGCCACTTAGCCAAAACCCCAATCCCCTTCCTCAGATTTCTTAAGTCAGTGTGCAAAGCTTCACCCTTACCTGCCAGTTTAGTAATTCTAACCGCCATCCAAAATCAAGAGGCTAAAAATGGCCCATTCTTATAAAAGCTCAAGCCCAAAGGGCTCCAGAAGATTTCACCAGTCACAGAAGAGCTGGAACCTTAGTGAACAACTCCTGGGACAGGAAGAAAGCACAGGCTACAGCTCATTTTGAAGCTAAGTGAATTTGATAGCAAAAGTTGGGGGACACACCAGAAAGGAAAATTAAAGGCAGTGTCACTTATGAATTACAGATGCTAGACAAATCAGCAAACCAAACCCAGCAATACATAAAAAGGAGGATCTATCAGACCCAAGTAGGGTTTATCCTGGAGGGAAATATCAGTTTAACATCAGAAAATCACCTGCTCCTGAAGGTGCTGGGGATGGAACCCAGAGCCTCACACATACTAGGCAAGTGCTCTACAGCTGGGCAGCCCTATTTATGTGTTTTAACATATCTTTACTGTCCCAAAAGTTAAACAACAACAAAAAATACTGTAATAAATCGATGTATTCCTCCCCATGAACAAAAATAAAGGGTATACAATATAATTAATTCAATGAATGAAGAAATAATATTTGATCCCATCAGAACACTGGACAAGGAGTGTGAAAACCTACTTTTTAGTCCTGCCTGTAAATAAAATACAAAATAGGGCTGGGGATGTGGTTCAGTGGTTGAGTGCCCTTTGATTCGATCCATGGTACCCCTTCCCAAAAAAATGTCATCTCTCTTTGCTTAATCTATTTATTGGGAGGTTGATTAACAGTACTTATGATGCTTATACTGCTGTGTGATATCAGACAAGTCACTTTACTCCTCTGAGCCTCAATTTCTTCTTCTATAAAACAAAAGGGCTGGGCTGGGGTTGTGGCTCCGTGATAGGGCACTTGCCTAGCATTGTGAGGCCCTGGGTTGAATCCTTAGCACCACATAAAAATAAACAAATAAAACTTTCTGATGTTAAACTGGTGTGTTCAACTACAACTAAAAAAAAAAAAAAAAACAGGGCTGAGAATGTAGCTAAGTGGTACAGGGTTTGCTTCATGAGGTTCAATTTCCAGTGCCATAAAACACCAATAGGCATGGTAGTATGCACCTGTATTCCCAGCTACTCAGGATTCTGAGATGGGAAGATCACTTGAGCCCAGGAGTTTGAGACCAGCCTGGGCAACATAGTCAGACCCTATCTCTTAATTTAAAAAAAAAATAATAAAAATACGGAGCAGGAGGTAGTGAGTTTCCAGAGAGAGGAAGAATTGACTCAGGACCAGCAGGTACCCTGGCTTACATGACAATAAAGAAGGTGCCAGAAAACAGCAAAGAGGGAAGTTTAGTTATGAACTACATGCTTCTTAAAGTCCTACCCCACTTTTCTCTATTACTAAAAAAGTCTTTTATTTTCTCTATTACTAAAAAAGTCTTTAAACCTCAGAATATCCATACCTGTAGGGGGCTGGGGATATAGCTAAGTTGGCAAAATGCTTGCCTCCCATGCACAAGGCTCTGGGTTCAATCACCAGCACCTCACATACACACACACACACACACACAAAAAAAAAAATCCATATCTGTAGTAGTTTATCCTGAGTTCCATTTCCTTCCTATGATGCTTATTCTGAATTGGCATGTAGGGGTTTGAAAAACATTCTCCTTAATGAAAACATGAGCAAATTTGTGAGACTGTGGTTCCATTACTGTTGTTTATAAATACTGTCTCCCCATGCTAAAGGACTATTTCTTTGTTCATTTTCAACCAAAAATTACTAGAACAACATTTTAAATTACCCTCCTCACATAGGATACACACATTCTCTACACACAGGCCTATGGCCTGAAGACTTCAATCTGCTTTATTGAGCCTGAATTTCCACATCTGTAAAATGGGGATGATAAAAACACCTACTTCAAAAAACTGAGGGTATTAACTTAAAACAGAGCATGAAAACACTCGGTTGAATATTGGGCTGTGGCTATGGCTCAGTGGTAGAGCACTCTCCTGGCATGTGTGAAGCACTGGGTTCCATCCTCAGCACCACATAAAAATGAAATAAAGGTATTGTGCCCATCTACAACTAAAAAAATATATTAAAAAAAAAACAGAACTATAAGCAGTTGATGCATATAATGAAACCAGTGGTGCTCAAACTTGCACCACTCAAAAGACTCATCCTCAAGAATGATAAGCAGGCCACACTCCAGAACAATCATCTCGGAATCTTCTGGGAGTGGGCCCTAGTACTTTTTTCCTCCCCATACTAGAATGCTCTACCAATGTGCCACATCCCCATCCTTTTTTTAAATTTTGAGACAGGATTTCATTAAGTTGCCCAGAGGGCCTTGAAGTCGTGATCCTTTAGCCTAGTGGCTCTGATCACAGGTGTGTGCCATCATATCAAGCCCCAATACTACAGTATTACTTTTTTTTTTTTTTTTTTTTTT
>NW_025999900.1:67264905-67265969 GCF_001458135.2 Marmota marmota marmota | reverse complement strand
AAAAAAAAAAAAAAAAAAAAAAAAAACAAGAAAGAAACTGGTGTCCAGAGATCAGAGATGGGAGTAAATTATGTAGGAACTGAAAGCCGGTCTCCTTTACTGCAGTGGAGGGCAAAGAATTAAAAACCATGCAGAGTAAGCTAGACATAGGGATTAAAATATAAGATCTACTTAGATAAAGAAAACGAGGTTTGCAACCTGTTACTTTCAAGATTTGATACTTATACTCAAAGTACCTAAGACAACAATCTCTCTGCGCTGCAGAAATTTAATTACTCAGGAAGCAACAAAGCTGGTAACAAACACAGAGGAAATACAAACTGCCCTGAGGCAAAAACTGTTCCCTTAAGTGTCGTCCAACATAATGGAGCATTTAGATCCTAAATAAACAAGGCTCCAGTCTTCACCGTAGAACCAGGCAAGTTCTGACTCAGCCAGACGCCCCCCAGCCAGCGTCATCATGATCCCTCACCTTCCACAGAACAGGCAGTCCAACAGGTGAGCAGCACATCCGACTACCAGAGAACCAGACCCTGGTAAGACCTATTTTACTTTAAAAGAGGCATTCTGATCATGCAGAAATCCTTGTTAGGGTGCTGTTCTCTTTCTGTTTGTTTATACTGGGGAATGAACCCGGGGGCGCTTTACCACTGCGCTACACACCCAGCCCTTTTAAACATTTTTCATTTTGAGACAGGGCCTCGCTAAATTGCAAGGCTGGCCTGGAAATGGTCCTCCTGCCGCGGCCTCCGGAACTCCTGGGATTACGGGGCGCCAAGTGCCGGCCCGGGTGCTGTTTTTTCCAGCACTGGTTCACCACAGACGCCAGGGAAACCTTCACCTGGGCAGGTTCTTGGCTGAATCCACTGCGCCCTCCCAGCGCGCGCTCTGGCTGCTGGGGCACCCGGCCGCGCCACGGCGCAGGGGCTGGGTGGGTTCTGCCTCCTGAGGACGGCCGACTATGCGCACGCCCCGCGGACCGACCGTGGACGCGGTCGGGGGAACGGAGCCAGAGGCCGGGGCGGGGCCGGGGTGCGTCGCCCTGGCGATCGACGGTTCCACTG
>NW_025999900.1:67231707-67264739 GCF_001458135.2 Marmota marmota marmota | reverse complement strand
GCCGCCGCGGCCAGTAGCTGCCGCCGCCGGCCCCTTCACCGGCCGCCCGGGTCAGACCTAGCCGGGAGGGGCGAGGGGATGCAGCTGGGGGCCGCGCTCCGGCGCCGCTCCCCGTGAAGGGCCGTCTGCCACCTCGCCGCCCGCCGCGGCAGCCAAGACCGCCGCCGCCCAGACCTCGGGGTAAAGCGCGGCGGGGGCGGGCGGGGGGCCTGCCCGGGCCCGGTGCCCCCGGGCCTGGCTTCGGTTGCCTGTCCTCCTCGAGTGAGTCGTTTGGCCGAAACCCAAAAGCGGGGGAGATGCGCCCGGCCTTTGCGGACTTTTGATGGGCGGCGAGTGGCGGTAGCGCGCAGTGCCGGGTAGGGGGAGCGTGGCCACGGCCCGGAGGGCCGCCCGGGAGCCCGCGACGTGCGCTCGGCGTGGCCGCCCCTCGCTGCAGCCCGGCGCTCTGCGGGAGGTGCGTGAGGAGCCCAGGGGAGGGCTGGACACGCGAAAGGGGTGCGGAGGGACTCGCGGAAGGGCGCAGGGCTGGGCCTGCTCCTGCCCGGTGACTCCCGAAACGTGGGAGGGGTGGGTCCTGTGGGGGTTGGAGGCCCCTGCCGGTTCCCAAAACAGCTTATGATCTGAAGACTTTTTGCTGGTCCTAAGGCAACAGTTGAGTTTATGAAGTCCGAATGCAGCCTCTATGGTTGAAGAAACTCGAAATTCACAGACCCAGAGCCCCAGCTCAGACTGGACTCTGAGTTAACTGCTGTTCTTTAAACCATGTCCTGCCGAGCGCTGAGGTGGGTGGATAACAAACTCAAGGCCAGCCTTAGCAACTTAACGAGACCCTGTCTCTAAATAAAATACAAAAAAGGGCTGAGGAGGTGACTCAGTGGTTAAGCATCCCTGGGTTCCATCCCTGATACCAAAACAAAACCACACCAGGTATTTTCAGGATAGGGACTTGGTAAGTCATTTCCCCTTCTGTACTTGAGTGTCTATTGGATCGCAGTGATAAGACCTTTTTTAATTTACAGGCAAGAGCCACCACACCAGGCAACTTAAGTGTGTCCTTTAAAAATGAGAATTGTGGAATGAATTAATATGATTTTCATTTTTCAGAGACTTTGTGCTATATTGTTATTTTTCTTATTATCTTTTAGTGCTTGTGAAACTGAACACAACAAAAGTATGGATATGGGAAACCAACATCCTTCTATTATTAGGCTTCAGGAAATCCAAAAGGAAGTAAAAAGCATAGAACAGCAAGTAATCGGCTTCAGTGGTCTGTCAGATGACAAGAATTATAAGAAACTGGAGAGGATTCTAACAAAACAACTCTTTGAAATAGATTCTGTGGATACAGAAGGAAAAGGAGACATTCAGCAGGCTAGGAAGAGGGCAGCACAGGAGACAGAAGGCCTTCTCAAAGAGTTGGAGCAGAATGCAAACCACCCACACCGTATCGAAATACAGAACATCTTTAAGGAAGCCCAAGCCCTTGTAAAAGAGAAGATCGTGCCTTTTTACAGCGGAGGCAACTGTGTGACTGATGAATTTGAGGAAGGCCTCCAGGATATCATTCTGAGGCTGACACATGTTAAAACTGGAGGGAAGATCTCTTTACGGAAAGCAAGGTATCATACTCTAACCAAAATCTGTGCTGTGCAAGAGATTATTGAAGACTGCATGAAAAAACAGCCTTCCCTGCCGCTTTCTGAGGATGCACATCCTTCTGTCGCCAAAATCAACTCTGTGATGTGCGAGGTGAACAAGGCCAGAGGCACTCTGATTGCACTTCTGATGGGAGTGGACAGTACTGAGACTTGCAGGCACTTATCATGTGTGCTCTCAGGCCTGATTGCTGATCTGGATGCTTTAGATGTTTGTGGGCGTACAGAAATCAGAAATTATCGGAGGGAGGTAGTCGAAGATATCAACAAATTATTGAAGTATTTGGATTTAGAAGAGGAAGCCGATACTACGTATGCATTTGACCTGGGTCAGAACCATTCCATTTTGAAAATAGAAAAGGTCCTCAAGAGGATGAGAGAAATAAAAAATGAACTTCTCCAACCTCAGAGTCCTCCTGAATTGTACCTGAGCTCCAAGACAGAACTGCAGGGTTTGATTGGACAGCTGGATGAGGTGAGTCTTGAAAAAAATCCCTGCATCCGGGAAGCCAGGAGAAGAGCGGTGATTGAAGTGCAAACTCTGATTACGTATGTTGACCTAAAGGAAGCCCTTGAAAAAAGGAAGCTATTTGCTTGTGAGGAGCACCCATCACATAAGGCGGTCTGGAATGTTCTTGGAAACCTGTCGGAGATCCAGGGGGAAGTCCTCTCCTTTGATGGAAATCGATCCGATAAGAACTACATCAGGCTGGAGGAGCTGCTGACCAAGCAGTTGCTGGCCCTGGATGCTGTGGACCCGCAGGGAGAAGAGAAGTGTAAGGCTGCCAGGAAACAGGCTGTGAAGCTCGCCCAGAACATCCTCAGCTATCTCGACCTGAAATCTGATGAGTGGGAGTACTAAAATTCCTGAGATCTCACATTGATCTTGCTGGTTTTGCACTTTATATAGACTTCTATGTATTTATAGAGAGCTTTCAGTTCATGGAGCCTACATGTGATTTATACATGCATATCTCAATCTCAGTATTTATGATTTAAGCAAATTATATTCAGTATCTCTGCTGCTCTTGATGTTGCAAAACAAATGTCATTACAGCACATTAACTTTTCCATTTGGATCATTATCCAAACGATGTGGTGTGTTTTGTTTGGTTTGTGTTTTTTGTGTTTATTTTGTTTTGTGTGTTTTCACTCAGAACATGAAATAGAGGCAGCATTTGTGAGTTTTTAGGTGGGTGGTACAAGCATAAAATGCAGAAATTTCACAATCTAGGAATAGATGGAACCTTACATAATACTAGGGAAATTATGAGAAGGGGGAATTCGTTAAGTGGGAGTAAAGTCCTAGCACAAAAGCAGTACAACAATAATACTAAATGAACCAAAGGGGTTTTTTGTTGTTGTTGTTTTGTTTTGTTTTTGTTTTTTAATACAGGATTGGCCCTACCCAGTTTAATGGAGTGGGGTTTTTTATTTGGATTGTCTGTCCTTTCACAAACATTTTTGTTGAAAGAACAGTGTCTCTGCTTTCCTCCGTACTCTGTATTTTAGAGGGAATGAGTCTTATTTTTGTGTGTAGCACAAGGAAATTATGAAAGCCAAAGCCAAAAAACCTTTGGAGGCTGCACCAGAGAAGGGACAAAGCATCATTGATGCCTTCAAGTCATTCTGTTTGTAAGATCTGAACTTACAGTTTTCCTTAGTGATTAGAAAGGAGGGGAACATACAAATAAAATTAGTGGGCCTTTAAATAAAAGGCGACCTCCGCGCCTGTAGAGAATGAAACTGGAGTAGTTTACCAACATCAGGTTACACTGAAACTGAGCAGAAGCATCTGACTGTAGAAAATGAGGGATTTCTTCTGTTGGTTGATGCTGTAAAGCAGTCAGACCTGGTAAACACCCAGTCATCTTGGAATATCAGAGCAGAAACTCAGTAGCCCAGTGGGACCAGTGTGTGTAGCTAGTCAGAGGAAGTTAACTGCTGCTACCAGCACTCTCAGTGCCACCTGTGCCTGGTGGGACATGTTACTGGTGTGGGAATTTCCCTGTTGCCTGAAAGAACCATTAGAATCTGTCAGGCATGAAGTTTTTTTCTTTTGCCGAATGGAATATATATTTCCATAAATACTTTCTGAGGATCCAGTTTTACAGTCACTTGCTAATGTGAGCAAAAGAATTCCCCCCAAATTCTGCAGTGCCTCGACAATGTGGGTCCCAGTCATAACTGACAGACCACTTTTTCTTTCACTAGATGATCCTGTGAGGGCACATCTTTTGAACCCTATGGGGTAACTATAGGGAAATTATCACTTTAAATAGCTAAAGTGTGACAGATAAAAGGAATGACCTTGAATACCTTGAAGGTGATGGAAGCATAGCAGTCATCTTCACTTTGACTCATTAGAAACCCTCCCTTTACCTTTCCTACTGGAAGTGTTCTAGAAGCATTGGAGCCTGGGGTCAAAGGGCAGTGGGGGTCTTCAGGCTGTGAGCCCCACCCACAGCAGGCCAGCTCCAGGCAGCAGCAGGCTCTCAGTGCAAGCCATTGGAATTCTCATTTAGGCCAAGTTGTTTTAGGATTGCTCTTCTGTATTATAATTTTGGAATGCTCTTAAATCTTGAGTTTTTAGATTATACCCACTGGGAAACCAAGATTATACTATAATCAACTTCAGGCGTATCCTTCACTAGGTTCTGCTTAATTTTTAATTTTATTTCAAAGAGTCAAAATGCCAGCCTTTAGAAGGGTCCCATGAAAGCAGATTCCCCATCCCTTGGATGTGTTCTGTAAGGTGCAGAGATGTTTCCTGCCACTGAGCTTGGAGTCTGCCTGAGCACAGGATGCTGACCACCTCCCTGGGCTGGCTGAGGGTTTCATGTGGGTTCTTTTGGTCATGGAGATAATCATTTGACCTTGTGTGATAGGCATGGTTTTGTTTTGTTTCACTCTGTTCTAGTTCCTTATACCCAATTATCTTCTATAACAAGCCCTAGCAGATGCCAGACAGCTTCTCTCGTCCCTCTTAGGAGCATGTGTGTTGATGTGGGCTGCTGCATGTCATTTTTAATTTGGACTCATCACATTGTATTGTATTTTTATGATCTTTCGTGAAGAGACTCTGTACTACCAGTAAAATTTACTCTCCCAAAATGTGTGGCCTTGGGTCTGCATTAAACAATGTCATCCATGTTCATGCAAAAAACGGCTGGGAATGTTTGCTTTCTTTACCCAACTCAGTGAGCTTTGCTTTCAGATTATCTTTGTCCAGAGAGATTCAAGTCAACCCTATGACAAAGCAGTTACTACAATAAATGTAATGAATGAGTCTACTAAGTGCAGTTTAATGCTTTATTTTGCTAAAATGCCTATATATTTGTTATAGTGGAATTCAATCGCTTTTTCTCGTTTGTTTTATTTTGCAGATTTCTACCTGGTTTTTGAAGGTCTAGGCTTCTGTACATGAAAAATTTTAACAGTTTTGCAGCTTTTTGTCTATTGGATATTCTTCCCTTAATAATTGGAGAAACGTTTGCCCATGGTTTTGATGTGTATACAGGTGTGTCTCCCCGTGTACTGGTTCCTGTCTTGCCCCTGTTACTGTATGACTGTTGTATTGGTATATCTAAAATAGCTCAGTATTATCTTGACATAGACAAATTAGTATTCCCTTAATTATTACTGAAATAAAACAAATCTCTTAGCTTCTCTTGGTGGTGGAGAAAGGATGCGAGTCCAAGGTGTGTTCTGTTCTCTGTTGGCCTCCTGTCCTTGTATATGTCACCTCTGTTGCTCCTGGGGGAGGAATTCTAATGCCTGAGTGGGTGAGGCATGGGGGTAGTAAGTTCCTTCGTATAGTTGGTGGCACTGCTGGGCAGAGGTGAGAATCCCTGGGTGCCCACCTCAACAGCCCAGGAAGTGTGTGTATGGCCGGTGTGGTTCATACTCTGCTCCCCGTTCCCTAACACTGCCCAAATTCTTAGCCCAATGTGAACTGTATTTGAAGAAAGCATCTCTGTAGTGTGGTTCTGGAAAGATCCTCTCCCTAAGAGGAGTCTTAAGCTGTGCTTTTAAAGGCACTTGCATCAACCCAAGTGGAAGTGTTGGACTCTGGTGCCTGCATGCCTGAACTGAGGACTTTTCAGGTCCCTCTGTGTGGTGGCCTGATTCCCAGGAGCCTTCACATGAGAGTGTGAACATCCTGTATCCAGCATTTTCCTGCCAGTGCCTCTGTCTCCTTGCCTCAATCTTCCTCCTTGTCCAGACAACAGAGGCAGCCTGTCTGGCCCTGCAATTGCTAAGAGACCAAAACTAAAAAGC
This sequence comes from Marmota marmota marmota, assembly GCF_001458135.2. Taxonomy (NCBI): domain Eukaryota; kingdom Metazoa; phylum Chordata; class Mammalia; order Rodentia; family Sciuridae; genus Marmota; species Marmota marmota. The sequence continues at coordinate 67,258,803 of NW_025999900.1, read as the reverse complement.
AAGTTGCACAAAAGAATGTTGCCCCGCCACACACACACATACACCCCTGTGTGGTGGCAAACAGCACCACCCAGCAGCTCCAGAGGCTGAGGCAGGAGGGGGATCTTGAGTTCAAGGCCAGCCTTAGCAATCTAATGTGGTCCTGAACAACTCAGCAAGGCCCTGTCTCTAAATGAAATAAAAAGGGTTGGGCCCAGTGATTAGCACCCCTGGGTTCAATCCCCAGTAGGGGGTGGGGGGGATGCTGGGGGGTTGGAATTCCTGGTAAGTGCCATGCAGGTGAGTGGAGCAGGGCAGGCTCCTGTCATAGCACCTGCTATGCCTAGTGTGCTGAGATTCCCACAGCATGAGTCATACCTCACAGAAATGGCAGTGTCCTTTGGAGCTGGCTGCTCTGGGTGTTGCAAAAGGGAGTGGGTAAAATTCCAAGAAATCAGCGCTCCCACAGGCTGGTTGGGGATGGCATAGGAGGGGTCCTGGTGGGCCTGAATCCAGGCCCCTGGGTGTAGGCTTGAGGTCTCCCTTGTGGTCAGGATGCCTCTGAAGCCATATTTATCCCTGTGTTGTGGTCAGACGCCTCTTTTTCAAGCTCTTGTCCATTGAGTGTCTTCCAGGCCTGGTGAAGTGTCAGACATGAGGTCTCAGAGCTTTTCTGGTCTTGTCTCTGTTCCTGGGTTCTTCCAAGACCCAGGAGGTCAGTTGTTCCTAGGGACTGCCTGCCTGAGGTCTCCTGGCTATGGAGAGGCTAACGCAGCAGCTGAGAGAGGCTTGGTACCCCCCCCCCCCCAGAGGTGATTTCATTGGCTTGGGGTACAAACTGGATGTCAGGCATATGAAAACTCCCATGAGATCAGGCACTGTGGCAGCTGCCTATAATCCTAGCAACTCAGGAGGCTGAAGCAGAAGGAGCACAAGTTCATGATCAGCCTGGGCAAGTTAGCAAGACCCTGTCTCAAAAAAATAAAAAGGCTGGGGATATAGTTCAGTGGCAGAGCACCCCAGTACGACGGGGGCAGGGGGGAACCAAAAGCAAAAGTCCTGTGAGTTCCTTGGTAGTTTCCTGAAGCCTCTTTCCAAATGAATGTTGCTGGTTCTCCTCCTCCTGAATCCTGGGTGGGGGGTGGGGGGGGTCTCAGGACATGGAACTTGGTGGTCCTAAGTGTGAGCGGAGGGGAGGGTCACCGCTGCCTTCCTGTTCATAGCCTGGGTCCTACTGCTTTTCCCAAAGCCCCCACCCATCCTTGGCCAGGTGTTCTGTGAGCTTCACCTTTCTCTACCTTTCAAGGCAAGAAGCTCACCTCTAGGCCCTGCAGCCTCAGGGCCTGCAGGAATGGGCAGTCACATGGCTGTGGATGAGTTGCATTTAGAAATGGTGTCCTCCACACCTGGCACGTGACAGGCACTTAGAAGATATTGCCGAGTAAACAGGTGGAAATCTGAACTCTTTTTGTGGTTTCTGGGGGTTAAACCCAGGGGCGTTTCACCACCAAGTCCCATTTCCAACCCTTTTGTTGTTGTCATTTTGGTTTGTTTTTGAGACAGGTTCTTGCTAAGTTGCTGAGGGTCTCAGTAATTTGCTGAGGCAGACCTTGGATTTGGGATCCTCCTGCCTCAGACTCCAGAGTTGCTGGGATTACAGATAGGCGCCACCCTGCCAGCAAAATCTCATTGAGGTGGTAGGATCACAAGTTCAAGGCCAGCCTTGGCAGCTGAGTGAGGCCCTAAACAACTTAGGGAGACCTTGTCTCAGAAGTAAAAAAGGCTGGAGATGTGATTCTGTGGTAGAACACCCCTGGGTTCAATCCCCAGAACAATAATGACAATAAGAATCTCCAGTGCTCCGACATCTTTGCCTAGTCTCCACTCAGGGCCTTTGCTCTCAGGATGCAGAGAGCCTTTTCTCTGCTGGACTCAGATGCTTCCCAGCACAGGACGTGGCACAGAGCACAGCCAAGTTTGGGGCAACTCCACCCATTCAAACAAATGCCTTCTGTCTGCCCATCAGGTGCCGGGCACAGAGGGAGCACAGCCAGCACTCGCACCCACTGAAGCAGGGACGGCACAAACGATGCCAACATAGGGCCACCACACAGGCCACATCTGATTGAGAAGTCTGGGAGGTTCCTGGCAGACAGTGAGCCACTGTGCAAAGTGCAGGGCTTCTCCTTGCAGAAGGGCGTCCCCAAGTCCATTGCAGTGCAGTCAAGACGAAATTCACACACATCCCTGAGGTGACCACCCGGTGTTGATAAGGGCACCTCCTGCCTCTGGGGCGGCTGTGGCAGTGTGTCCATGACCAAGGGCCCAACCCAGCAGGGGCAGCGGGTGGTACAGTAAGGCTGCTACCAGAGTGCTGTGTGGTATGGGTGCTTGGGGACCAGGAAGGGGGAGCCAGCACCAAGAGCTGCCAGGGCAGGGGGAGGGCCAGGCCCAGAGATCAGAGGGACAGAAAGCAGGTTCCTCACTGGGCTGGGGGGAGGGAGGGAAGATGGAGTGAGGAATAGGTTTGAGAGCCTGGGGACAGAGTGGGCTGAACTCCAGCTGTGAGGACAGGGCAGCCATCAGTGGGTTTAGCCCAGGGAGTGAAGGGGCCACACTGCCCTTGGGACCAGAGAGCATCAACAATGCCTCCAACTGGCCTCATCCCAGTCCCCACCCACTGCTCCCAAATGATAGCAGCCAGACCAGCAGGGGACACTCCACCCCTTGAGCCTTGCTGCAGGTGCCAGCTTCAGGTGACACGGGAGCCCCAACCCCCAAAGGACTGCCCCCACCGCTGGTCCCACAGGCCTGGGGCTGACAGCTGGCCCTGGTGTGACACACCAGGTGGATGGGCTCTTGTCCTCAGGAGTCCCAACTCTACCCACAGCTGCAGAGAGCTGAGCTCAGCCGCCTATGTGCTCTGCCTTGGGGGAGGCTGGAGGTGGCTGTCATAGATCCTGGAGCTTCCACTGGGAGGGGCGAGCACATGACTTACCCAGAACCCTCCTGCAAGTGGGAGGGAGAAAGGCTGTGAGCTCTGTGGACAGGCTCCTGAGAACCCAGACTGAGCAGAGAGCCAGCAGCAAGCTGAGCACCTATTGCATGAGGATGTGGCCTCAGACATGTGCCCCCCCCAGGCCCCACCCTCTGGAACCCACTGCTGCCCTTCTCCTTCCCTCAGAGCCCACCAGGCCTCACACTGTCTCTGCCACTGGACTTTCCTCCTAGAAGGCCTGGGGTCTGCCTGTCCCCTCTTTTGGTGTCAGCCTGAGGACTCCAGGCTGAGAACCGGACGGAGGGGCTGTGGTGGCTCAGTGTCCCCCTAGGCCTGGAGGGAGGGAGGGAGTGTGTCTGTCTCGAGGAGCCCAGTGGCTTGACAGTGATAACAGTCAGAGACCGCCCATCCCTATGTGGCAGTGTGACCTTATGCTTTGAAGGTAGCCCTTGCTCCTCTGCCACTGCAACTTATTTTAAAGTGGACATGTTTCCTTCTCTTCCTCTCTGCCTGCTCCTCCCTAATCTCCCCTCCCTCATCTCAGGATTACCTTTCTTCTCCATCCTAGGTAGAGCTATCTGTCCCTGAGCACACACCCACCATAGGAACAAGTTATCCTGACTTTGGGGATGGCACCAGAAGATCTCTGAAATGACTGTCCCAAATAAACAAGTGAATCACAACTCCAGACTGAGCACGTGGAATGAAATATCTGTTAAAACCCCTTGTTCCTGCTGATGGGCAGAATTGCAGCCTGTGAGACAGGAGTCCCCTGTGTTTTTCCTTTATTAACAAAGCAATAAACCTTTTTCCTTTTTCTCAAAACGATGTCTTCATTATTGGATTTGCATCAGGGACAAGGATCGAGCTTTTGGCAACACCTAGGTGCTGGCAGATTTCTCTGACCCTGACTTTCCCAGCCAGCCTGGTAAGAGAAGGAACCATCTCTATTTAATTTAGGAAAAGAAGACATTTTCATAACTAAGTTCATGAAAAGTTTACACACTCTGCACCTGCCATGTGCTCGGCTCCCTGCTCCCAAATCCACCTCCATCATTTCCCCACCCAGTGAGCATGTGCCTGTCAGAGAAGCCCTGCGTCTCCAGCGCCCACACCTCAGGGCACCTGGCATACCCCACCATGCTGCCTGCACCCACTCTAGAACCACCTCAGAGCTGTGCTTACTGAGGCTCCAGGTGGCCAGGGCGAGACAGAGAGGCCTTTGTCTCACTGTGGCCAGACAGGAGGACAGGGGGCTGGGCTGTCTTCCTTGCCACCCCCTGTTGATTCCTCCACCCCTTGCAGCAGGTAGGACCCAGCGCACCTGTCTGGGGGTGGGGGCAGTGCACAAGGGCTGCTGAATGAGTAGTCAGCTTTCTAGGTGCTGGAGACACCAGCTGCCCATCCTCTCCTCCAGGAGTACAGGACACCAGCCCACGGGTCCCCTTGCTCTGTTTCCACAGCACTGGCCTGGGCCTGCCATTCCCTGTGTGAGCTTCATGCCCTGGCTCAGGGCTGCCTTCCCAGCTCCTTCCCCATGGAACACAGCTGGGGGTAGGCCAGGTTCACCCCATGCTGCTGCCACATGGGCACCCACACCCTGCTCAATTGAGCTTTGTGGACAAGTGGGTGGGGCACACAGGAGGCCACTGCTGAGCTGGAGGGGGAGATAGGTCTGGGGCGAGGCAGGTTCAGGTAGGTCCAAGCCACCAGGGCCAAGGAGGGGTCAGGAAGTCTCTGGAGGGAGCAGGAGCTAAGGAGGCCTGTGTTCTGGCAGGATGGAGGCTCCAGTCAACCCTGTTCCCACAGAGGCTGTGCTGGGGAAAGAGGCCAGCAGAGCTGGGGCAGACTCTGGGGCTAGGCAAGGTCAGGGGGGTCAGGCCAGGTGAGAAGGGAAGGAGCCCTGGGATGCACACTATGACCTTCTCTGTCACCTCATCTTTCCAGACAAGCCCAAGGTAGGGAAGGTGCCCAGCAAGGTGTCCGTGGTCTAGATGGCAAGTGGCAGAGGCCAAGTGGGGCTGGCTAAAAGCAAGGACAGGGAGGCACCTGCCCCCACTGCTCCTTGCATGGCCTTTCCCCAGTTCTGCAGGCTGAACTGTGAGGGCCCCATGCTCTCGCTCACTGGGTGGAGGCTGGTATGAAGGGCCAGCAAAGGTCCCTGAGGCCACTCTCACGACTGCTGTATCCAGACACTCTGGTCACCAATGGAGGGTGAAAAGTGGCACAGCTAGTGCTTGGTCTTGGCCGACACACCCTGAAAGGGGCAGCTCCTGAGTTGGGGCTTCAGAGTAACAGCCCAGAGGCCAAGCAAGCCACTGCAGCTGGCCTCATATAGCAGAGCCCTGCACTCCACCCCACTGCATCCTTGGCTTCGGCTAGTCACTTCAGCTAGTCACTTCAGCTAGTCATTAACTGAAGCTGAGGATGCAGCTGGGGTGGAGTGTGGGGCTTTGCTGACTAGGTCACCTCATGACCCTGAGGACATGAAACTGCTTTGTTTCTGTCTGCACCCCTAGCACCTGACTCAACAAATACCTGTTGAATGAACCCATGCCTGCACACAGGAAGTGCTGTGGGACGGGGCAGGAGCTGGGTGACCACCAGAGGCCTCCTGCATTCATTCAGCAAACCCCCACAGACCTTTGTCCTGTGGAGATATCAGGGGCCAGCAGGAATGGCAGTCTCAGACCTGGAGACAAGGCAGGCATGGTCCTGACCACACAGGGAGGTGCAGCAAGTACTGTGCAGAGGAGAGGATAAGGTGTGCCCTGCAATGGGCCACAGACTACCAAAGGGGCCACCTGCCCAGGGGAGTCAGAGAAGGCCCCTCCTGGGGCAGACCCTCTACAGAGGCCAGCAGGGTGGGAGGCCTTCTAGTTGGGGTAGCTGCCATGCAAAGGCCAAGAGCCAGGCCAGCACACTGGAGGGCCTGGAAGAACCCAGAGCAGGGACATACTGAAGCTGGCAGAGCCCCCAGGGTGCTGCCCCCGGTGAGCAGCAGGGATTTGGGAAGGACTGGTCACTATGTCCACAGCTCCTCTCACAGCAGCAGGCCAGGGGATCAGGGTGGCAAGAGGCAGGACAGAGATCCAAGGGAGAGGATTTGGGGATCATTGGGACAGAACCTTGGGATGGGCCTCCCAAGGTCTGGCCTTCCAGACAGGGTCTAGTCATGGGGACAGGGTCACCTTAGCAGATGAAGGGTGCCAGGTGTGGTGGCACATACTTGTGATCACAGGGACTTGGGAGGCTTAGGTAGGAAAATCACAAATTTGAGGTCAGCATCAGCAACTTAGTGAGACTCAATCTAAAAATAAAATTAAAAATAGCTTGGGGCTGGAGATGTGGCTCAAGCGGTAACGTGCTAGCCTGGCATGCACGGGGCACTGGGTTCGATCCTCAGCACCACATAAAAATAAAAAAATAAAGATGTTGTGTCCACCGAAAACTGAAACATAAATTTTAAAAAATTCTCTCTCTTCTCTCTCTCTTAAAAAAAAAAAAAAAAATAGCCAGGCGTGCGGCCCACGCCTGTAATCCCAGCAGCTCTGGAGGCTGAGGTAGGAGAATCCTGAGTTCAAAGCCAGCCTCAGCAATAATGGGGAACTAAGTGAGGCCCTGTCTCTAAATAAAATACAAAATAGGGCTGGGGATGTGGCTCAGTGGTCAGGTGCCCCTGAGTTCAGTAGCCACACTCCAAAATAAAAAAATAAAATAAAATAAAGAGCTGGGGATGTAGCTCAGTGATAGAACCCTTGCCTGGCATGTGTGAGGCCCTGGGTTTCCACCCAAGTACCCCACCCCATGCACACAAAAGGTGCAAAGAATCTCAAGGCACAGATCCAGGTGCAGCCCTTGGTCCTGGGATGGCGAGCTGCCTGGCTATCTTCTCCTGGGCTGAGGTCTGCTCTCAGCATTGTGTATGGGTCACTCAGAGCAGTGGCCCTCAGGCCCTGGGTGCGTGTACTCCACTTCCTCTGAGGATTCCAGTTTCCACCTTCATGGGGAAGGGCATCTTCCAGCCCTCACTCCTGATTAGGTCACCCCAAAGAAGGGCAGGGGCCATATAAGGGCCAGCGGAAGTGGGTTAGCAGAAGAAACTGTAAAGATCCTGAGACCAGAGCCAGGTGGACAGTCAGGTGAGTCTGTAGGGAGGGGTCCCTGGGGCCTCTGCGTGGGGAAACAGTGTGGGCAGGGTCACCTCCCAGGCCAGAGGCTCCCTACCAAGAACAGCCAGGCACAGGCACCCCTCTGGCACTGGGTACTCTCTGGCCTCACCCTTAGTAGCTGCTCCAAGTCTGACCCAGTGACTTTTGCCATGGATATTTATATAGGTGCTGCCTGTAGAGGCGGTCCTTCTAGGTGACAGTGCAAGGACCGGGGCCTGTAAGAGGTAGGGCCCGCAGTCCAGGCTCTTCTGTCTGCCTGAGCCCCACTGCCCCCTGGCACCTGCAGTGACAAGTGTCAGCTCTGGCCAGGCCAGTGGGAGAGAGAGGACTCCAGACAGAGCTAACCACACCCCACCCTCCACCAGCCTGCCCTGCAGGATAGCTCACCGGCACAGAATTTGGAGCCCTTTGACCTTGGAACGCCCCCAACAAGGCACACATGCCCCTCTGAGCCCCTACCTGCCTACCTCATTCTTTCATGGAAGCCACCAGGTGGCGCCTGAGGCCATGCTTTGCTAAGGCCAGGGCACTGGAAGTGGTCTAGGGCCAGACGGCTGGTGCAGCTGTCATGCCTGGGCCACCGCCAGGTGCACCTGTCCTAGCTAGTGGAGGACAGGTGGCCATGGTACCACATGTGCTGCAGCTTCTGTGTCTGGAGGTGGATAGCACTTGAGCTGGGCTTCTGGTGACCACCTGCTGCACTCATGTTGGCATGGAGCCCCTGCAGACCTCGCAGTTCTGACCCTTTGAACTACCTTCACTTGGCCACAGGGTACCACTTCAGGCCTGCCACACCAGCTTCCAGAAGGCCCACGTGGTACCACTGCTATAGGTGGCAGTGGCCTGAAGCCTGGCGGGCAAGAATACATCCTTCCCCAGGTGGGACCTGTCTGCCCCACGTCTCTGCACAGGCTGGACCCTTGTCTGGCTTCTGACTTTCCTTCCTGGGTAATTTGTGCTCTTTGCCCAAACCAAATGCCACCTCTGAAAGAAGACTTCAATGACCTCCCCAGCCCTGGCCCTGTGTGCCAGGCTCACCCGGCTGTGTGATGCTCTGCCTCTGACAGATGCCCCAAAGCTGGACTATCCTATCCAATCCTGGGTCCTTGGGGCAGGGAGCCCGTCATGCACCATGGGTTGGGAGTTGAGACTGGAGGGCTGAGAGGGTCCATGAAACTGGAGGGAAGAAAGGGGCTGAAGACCTGGGGCACAGGGACTGGGAACTGGTCTAGCCTGGCATCAGGAAGGCTGCCTGAGGTGACAGGGAAAGGAAGGGATGGTCTCCACCCTGCACAGGCCTCTCCCCACGCTACTGGGTCTCCAGGGGCCCTAGAGAGCCTTGTTGTACGGCAGGCCTCAGTTCCCCTGCAGCAGATGTGGAACAATCAGGCCTTGAAGGACCTGTTGTGTGCCGGCATGGTCCCCATATGACACAGTGGGCTTGGCAGCTCAGGGGAGTGCACAGGCAAGGAGTCATGTCCACCGCATGCCTGTGAGGCCAACTCTACACTGCCCAAAACACCTGGATGCTGCAGGGTGTATAGGACAAAAGCATTGCCCCAGCAGCCTCGCTTTCTCCCATGGGGCCTGGTGGGTGTCCCAAGGCACAGTGATGGAGACTGACCTATCCCCCAACCCAGCCTTGCAGAGCAGACACTACTGCCAAAAATAAGGCTTAGTGCTGGGCACTGCAGCTGCAAAAGCAGGCCAGGCCCTCCTCTGGCCATCTCCCATCCCCAAGTCTGGCCACCTCCTGCCTTGCCCTTTCTCCCTAGTCACCCAGAAACCCAAGCCCAGTTCTGGCTGACCCACTCACCACAAGGTAGCATGGGCTGTCCATGAAGCCTCTCTTGCTTCTCACTCCTAAGTGGTTTCCCTGCCCCAAGAACCCACTGGGCCTCTCAGCCCCTCCCTGCCCTGCCCAGGGGCAGCATGCCTTGCAAGAGCTCCTCTGCCCTGCCCCCTGCGCTGCGGTAGACCAAGCTGAGGCCCTGCCTGAAAGCCTGGGCACTGCAGCCTTGCTCAGGCCTCTCCACAGGATTGACAGGTCTGGGAATCCCATACTTTTCCAGGGCCTGGGGTCTAGCAGACCTGTGTTGACCCTGAAGACCATGCCGAACAGGTTCATGGGGAGAGGTGCAGGTGGGAACCACACTGCCCACTGTTGGTGGGGGCTGTCTGTCCCTCCTCTTCCCCCCAGTCCTGCTGAGCATTCCTGCTCCTCAGATCCACCCTCTCTCTGTGGTCAGACAGGGAGGCTGAAGCAGCAGACCAAAGGTTCCAGACATGGTCTTCAAAGAAGACCTGGGTGTGTTCTCCCCCTAGGAAAGGGCCCTAGCCTTCCCAGCTTGCCCCTTCCAGGGCACCAACCACAGGGAAGCCACCCTCTCCTCACCCACCTTTAGTGAGGGCCTCATTAGCAGGGATTTGGGGAGGCCAGGAACACTTAGGGCCAATTCCCTCCACAGTCGCTCAAACCAGCCACTGATGTCAGCTGACAACGAAGTTGGGTTGGGCCATCCAGGGCCTCTGTGTGCCTCAGCTCCAGTACTCTGCCAGGCCCAGAGACCACCCTCCCTCACACTTAGACTGAGTCCTGCCACCCTGCCACCAGTGCTCTCTGGGCCACTGTGTTCTGCTTATAATGGGGCCACAACACCCACTGCATTGTGGGGTTGAGGATCAAATGAGGTGACTCATATCTAGTGCCAGGTGTGACACACAACATTGTGCAAGGGGTGCCTATATGTGACCCTTCAGCCCAGCAAGTCCCATGCCTCTCAGTATGGGTCCCTGAGTCTCCCATGGTCCCTGAGGCTGGTGGTGGCAATGCCCTGCCACTCACACTTCCACTTAGGCTGGTTTTTCACTTGAATTCAAGGCCCCTCCTCAGATTCAACCATGACCTCTGAGTCCAGCAAACCGACAGATGTGGTGAGGTGGTCTGGGCCAAGGTCTCTGGGCCTCTGGGTTGGGCTGTCCCTTGGGCCCTGGGGGTCTTTGGAGGCTCAGCTCTGTGGAGGGCCACCCGAAGAGCCCAAGCTCTTAGGGACTTGTGGTCCTCACAGCTTCAGTGTGTGCCTGTGTAGCTGTATGCAGGTATGCAGTGTGGATATGTGAGTGAGTGTGTGTGCTGTGTGGCACGTGTGTGCATGCATGGGTGCATGTGAGGTACACAAATGTCTGCAAGTATGTGGCACCAGTGTGGACAGCATTGTGTGAGTGACAGAGGTGGGGGTGTGTGTGTGCTTGGTGGCTCAGACACTGCCCCTGAAGCTCGGGGACAGACAAGGGCTCCAAGCCTGTGAGCAGCCCCTGACTGGATGGGGCCTTGGCAGGGGCTGGGAGGGCCTGCGGCTGGCTCGGGGTGTCCTGGGAACAGGTCCAAAAGGAAGCTCGCACAGGCTGCAGTGGCACCATGGCAACGTAGGCTGCACAAAGCACTGGCCTACTTACGCCCCGCCCCCGCCAGCTTGCTCGGCTGGGGAGGGGGCAGAGGGCTGTTCTGTCTCCTGGTGGGGCTGCACACCCCAGTCTTTGGTGGCTTCATGCCCCGGGAGCCTTGGCCTGGGTCAGATCTGCAGAGACTCACTCTGTTAATCCATGAATGGGGGTAAAGATGGGGTGTGGGGTGGTCCAGTGCCCAGTAGGTGCACCCTGCCTCTGGGTGGCTGTAGACCCAGCAGGGCTTTGGAAGTCTCCCAGCCCCAGAAATCTCAGGGTCTCTGTGCTGCTGGTGACTGCAATGCCTCTGCCATGCCAATCTGAGACCCCGGCCCAGAACCCCCAGGTCAGGACTGAGTCAAGCCCAGAGCCACCAGCTTTCCTCTTTTGCAGGCAGGACCTTTCGTGCCCCTGAGCACCCAATTGACTCTCTGTCCTCAGTGTGGCCAGGACACCACCAGGGCTGAACTTGGCTTAGGGCAGTGGAGAGACCTCCTGGGCATCAGCTGATGGCCCAGCACACCAGGGCCTGCCTCTCAGCCTGGCCTGACCCCCAGGGCCCACTGCCTCCTCCTGCTGAGTCATCAGCACTCAGAGCTTCAGGGTTGGGACAAGGGTCCATGCCTGGGGAGGCTGAGGAGAGAGGCTTGGGGATCCTGGGCAGTGGGCCTCCCACTAGACACTGGACAGAGAAATGGGCACTTGTGAGGCAGCCTGAGGGTTCAGCATGACCCCAGCCAGTCAGCCTTCTAGGCCACCTGTCTGTTCTGTCCACTGCTGGCCACCTTGATGCCCATTCCTCCAGGGGTGGGGAACAGTGCCCCGCAGAGGCCACAGAGGCCAGGAAAGGCTGAGGGCCAGCAGGACTGTGAGGCGGCTTTGTGAAGCACCCTGGGGACAGGAAGCTCTCCTTGGCCCCACATGAGGGGTGGAGGTGTCACTTGACACCACACATAGAAAAGCAAATATTTTCTTGGCCTCTCTGAAGCCCCTCAGAGGCCTCTGTGTGACCTCAGGCTGGGTGGCTGTGACATCCCCCCCTCCCGGCTGGTGACAGTGCTTGCTAGGGCTACAGGGTCTCTCCAACTGACCCAAGTACTGGGGCAGTGAGAAGCTGTGATCCACTTGTCCCCAAACTCCTCTGGACTGAAAGCCCCCCACTTATCACCTCTACTGCATCCCCTTGTGCTGGGGCCAGTGCCTGGCATCCATCTGTGGAATGAAGGAAGGAAAAGCCGTGAATGAATGAGCCTGGAGAGGCCAGCCCCTTGCACCCCACATGAATTGAGGGGTGTCTTCTCAGGCACAATCATGCATAATTCCCCCAGGCGCCAGCTGTACCGGCTTTCCCCTCCCCCACCCCTAATTTATGCCATGAGGGGGGCGGCCACTCACTGGTTCCCCGCCTGGCAGCGGCTTTGTCCCCAGGCGGATTCCCAACTGCCGCCTTTGGGAAGAAAGGGCCCTTTTCTGGCCGGTGGTGAGGTCACCAAGAGGGGCTGGGCACATACAAAGACTGTGGGCCCCCACCCTGCCTGAATGGCAGCTGCCTCTTTGTCCCCAGCTCCTGGCCTAGGAGAGACCCTGAGGGGCCCCAGCTCAACAGTAGAAGGCCTGGACTTCCTCCCTGGGAAGCAGAGTGGCACTAGAGCTGCTACCTCCCCCTAAGTGACAGCACCTGCTGCGAGCAGACCCCCATCACAAAAGGCCTGGCGGAGGGCTGGGCCAGCTGTCTGCCTGGGTCCCCAAGGCAGGCAGGCAAGTTCCCAGGACACGATAGGGTCCAGTAGAGGGGGACTGAAGCATTAGGACGTGGACTGGGCAGCTTGTGTCCCCTGGCCCGGGTGGGCGCTGGGTGACCATCCCAACAGTGCTGATCAGCTGTCAAAGCCATGTCTCCAAGGCTCTTGGTGCCCATGTGCATCAGGGGTGGAGTGAAGAGCAGTGAGCCTGGGATGTTCCTGGGCACTTCTCTGGGCAGCTCCTGGGCACTGAGGGGGACTAAGGCTCCTGGAGGGTGAGCACTTGGCTCAAAACTCCCAGCCCCACCTTCTTCAGCCTTGCTGCTCCCACATTGTTGCAGTGGAGGAGCAAACGTCACCTCACTGACCTGCTGGCTGGGCTCGGCCCCCCCCCCCTCCCCGTGGCAGAGATCAGGTAGTAAAAACTGTGCTAACAGTAGCAGGGACTCCAATTGCATGTGCATGTGAGGATGGAATGTGGCCTCGAATGCGCCACAGTGTATCTACCGAGCGCCAACTGCAGGACCTAGAATTGGACAGGATCCTGGACCACCAGGAACATGCAGCTCAGCTGGGACCCAGCACCTCCCCACCATGCCAAGATGGGTGTCATGGGGAAGGATCAGGGTTTCTGAAGGCCCAACCCCCAGTGCAGGAGGTCCCCAGGGGCACTGGAGGATGTGCATCAGAACACCATGAGGGCAAAGGCCTGGGGGTGGGACCTAGGAACTCAGGAAGCGACTGTGGTGGGCCAGTAGGAGGCTATAGGCCCTCAATGACTGCCCCCAGGGCCAGCTGGCAGCACCAAAGCCCTGGAGCTTCCTTAGCAGTCTCTCCACGGAGGGAGGAAGTGGAGCCCTACCAGAGCAAAACAAACCCAGTCTCTGTCCCAGACCAGCGGTGGCCAGCAGGACACTGGGACAGCCCTGGGGCCTCAGGTGGGCACTGAATCCAGAGTTGGGGATGGGGATTGGAGTTCCACTACAACTCCAAGCCCTGCCCTGAGGGGCTACATGCTGCAGTGGGAGGGTCAGTTGTCAAAGGAAGGGAGGAGGGGCAGAGGACAGGCCTCCTTGTCAGGGTAGGAGTGAGAGAGCAGGCTGGATAGAAGGGCCAGCCGGTGGGTCTGGGTCAAAGGCCTACTAGAGGCAGACCACATTTCACCTGAGGGGACAGGCAGCCAGTGCACCTGGACCTCCTGGGGACACCAGTGGCCTGAGGTCTCAAGCTTTCCCCCACCAAGAAATGCCTCCTTCCCTGTTGCCTGGTGCTCTGAGTGTCCACTGTGCCTGTAGCTTAGCAACATGCCTCTGTTGCCCCCACTGTCCCTGTCCCTCAGCTGCCCGCCACCCACAGTTGGGCTGCATTCCTCAGCAGGCCAGGCCTTCACAGGCCCCAGGCTTCTGGGCAGAAGCCAGGCCAGGGACCTCGCTCACCCTGCATGTCCAGCAGCCCACACTGTCCAGTTCTCTTGGGGATCATGGAGACCAGTGCAGGCAGCTGGGCACTGCTGACGACCATGAGCCAGTTCCTTGCCACAGAGGGGCTTTCTGGGCAGGCCAGTCTGCTCAGAAACCGCACATTTCCGTCTCTTGCCCCAGTGTGCCAATCCAGTCGCTGCGCAAGTGTGATTGATGTAACAGGAAGCAGGCCTGGGAGAGGGTTGGCAGGGCTGAGGTGGTCTCGTGGGTGTATATGCTGGTCAAGACTCTTGGATTGTTAAATGGGCAGATCCTACTGTCCACAGATTAGGGTGCAAGGAAACATGGTTCTGAGCTATCTTCTGGGGTGACAGCAGGGCTGGGGAAGGCAAAGCAGAATTGCCAGGAGGGTCTGGAAGGAGGACACAGGAGGTCCCTGGCATTGGAGCGATCAGAAGAAGCCAGCACTTCCTGAGGGGCAAAAGTGGGGGCAGCTCAGCCTCCAGCTTCTGCTCTCCTCCTGCCCCAGTGCTGGGCCATGCTGGGGACACATCCTAACCCACAGTGAACTTGTTCCTGGCTGACAGCCACGCCTGGAGGAATAGAGGATGGACACACAGTGACCCTTGCTAGGGACAGAGCCACCCCCTCTCTCCCCACCTGCCCTACAGTACAAGACCCACTGCTCTCTCCTCCCCAGGCTCTGATGCCGTCCCAATGCTGGAGAACCTGAGGGACCCTGGTGAAGGCAAGGCTGGGAGCAGCGGTGCTGGGCACATCTGATTATGGAAGAGGTCAACGAAACACAAGAGAGAGGGCTGGGGAGCCCAGCACCCATCTCCCAGCAGCATAAGGGCCCACCTCCCTTCATCGTACCAACTCTGCTCTTCCCTTGCATCCACCCACCTGAGTTATCTGTAAAAGTTGTTTGTGGTGCTGGGGATTGAACTCTGCCAGCCCTTTTTATTTTACTTTGAAATGATGGAAGAGGGCTTTGGGTTCAATTCCCAGTTACCTCATTTTTTAAAATGAAACATTCAGTTTGCCGATGAGACTCCATGAGGTCCTTGCACAGCACTGTGCTGGGCCTCCAGTTTCTGCCTTCAGGGGTCCCAGGGCAGCTGTGGGGTGGAATCACCTGGAGAGACAGCAATCCCAAATGTGGTGCAGGGACCACATTTGAGAACCTCAGGTTCATGGATGTTTCCTGAACATGAAATGGCTGAAGCTTAGGAATGGTTCAGACACCTGGAACATGAGAACTGCTTTGTGGTCTGTAAAGAATCAAAACACATGTGCCTGACATGTAGCAGGAACATTTACCTAGGAAAGGGCATCTACTATGTCACAAGGATGTGCCTGGTACCCTAATATACTACTCACTGGCATGTACCCAAGTGGCAGCAAGGACATGGGCTCTGAAGGCCTGTGACATCACCTATCTCAGTCTTCTCAAGGATACTCTGGGAGGAGGAGGGCAAGACTCAGGCAAAACTAGGTGAGAAGAAGAAATGATAAAATTCTGTACATTTTTGTTAGATGGGCAGCAAATTTGGCTGAGCTTCCTAGTTGCTACAGCAAAGAGAAGACAAAGATTAGCTAAACTAGTGTTTCTCAAACTTCAATGCTATTCCAGTCCCTCAGAACCCTGTCTGAAATGTGCCTTTTTAGTTATTTTTTGGGGGTACCAGGGATTGACCCCAGGTTAACTACTAAACCATACCCCCTGTCCTTTTTTATATTTTATTTAGAGACAGGGTCTTGCTGAGTTGCTTAGGGCCTCACTAAGTTGCTGAGGCTGGATTTTTTTTTTTTTTTTAAGATAGATGAGAGAGAGAGAGTTTTTTTAATATTTATTTTTTAGTTTTTGGCGGACACAACATCTTTGTATGTGGTGCTGAGGATCGAACCCGGGCCTCACGCATGCCAGGCGAGCGCGCTACCGCTTGAGCCACATCCCCAGCCCCTGAGGCTGGATTTGAACACACAATCCTCCTGCCTTAGCCTCCGGAGCCACTGGGATTATAGGTGTGCACCACCAAGCCTGGCTGAAATGCACCTTCAGATGAAGAGGTCTGGGGTGGACCTGAAGTCGTCTCTTCAGAGCTCCCAGGAGATGCAGATGCTGCCTGGGTACACCTGCACTCAGTCACATCTGGAGAGAAAGCTAGAGTCCCCTCCTCTGCAGGAGCCCAGCCTGGGTGGCTGGGTGGCCACTGATGGAGGGTTGAAGACTCTACCTGGGCATGACACACCTCATTAATGCCAAAGGTGGAAGGAACTGAGCTCTTAAGAAGTGTCACTCCTCCCCCAAACACACACCTGTGTCCAGACAGGGAGGGACACATGGGTTCATCCCTAGGGCCAGGGATTGAAGGACAATTGGAAACCAAGTTTCAAGTTGGGCTGCTTGGGGCAGACTGGGAGGCAGGGGAGGGGCACAGGGTTTGGAACCAGAACAGGCTGATGAGGGTCCTGGCCCCTGGAGGACCCAAGGGGGACGAAGGCTGCCTTTGCTTGCTGCTGCAGGCTAGCACGTTCAGCTGGAGCCTTTGTGGAAATGTGCTTAGGGAGCTTGGGTTGAGTGGGCTGGCAAGGTGCCACCTTGGATAAGGACCCTGGGCCTGAGGAACTTGAGCCCCTAGAGTCTGAGGAGGGTGTCTGCTTAAGGTCTCCTTTATCCATAGTAGAGGGGAGAGCCCAGGATGGGTCAGCAGGGCTCAGAGGATAGGGGACTTTGGGCGGCAGCATGTGGCCACCCAACCCTCAGAAGACAGGACCAGGCCAACCAGGGCACAGGAGGGGTGGCCCAGGTTCCAGCCTCTTGGCTGACCCCACCTGACATCCTCAGGGCACCCATAGGTGCTTTGCTCTCACCACCTGGCTCACATGGGAGGTTGCTGATCCTGGAAGTGGAGGGAGGCACAGGGTAGGCAGGAGGGGGAGGCTGCCAGCCTCTGGGATGGAGGGTGTGGGACCAGCCACTGGGGTGCAGGTGAGGCAAGACTCCCCGTTAAAAATAGCCTCCTCTCCCCACCACTTTCTTCAGCAAATATGCCAGCTCTTGCCTCCCCCTGGAAGGGACAGATGTCGGGAGAAAGCTGATTATTGTCAAAGGCTGGAGGCTGTGACCGGAGCTCTCGGTGAGCGTGACCCAATTCTGAGCTATTCTCAGCCTGGTGGGAGCTGAGTTATTCCCTCCCGCCTCAGAGGCAGCCTGACTTTGAAACGCCCTCGTCCTGGGCTGAAACCCACAGGCCCCTGGGCACAGAGACTCTATGTAGGCTGTCCAGGCCAACGCTAGGGCTGGGCCAGCAGCAACACCACAGTCCCTGCTTGCTGATGACCCTCTGTACAGAGCCTGCTTCCCAGACTGGCCAGGCCAGCTGTACTGACAGAGGCTCTGGGGCCAACACACCCTGCTCCAAGTCATCTCTTTAAGCTCAGCTCTTGGGTCAGCAAAGGCAGAAGGGTCCTGTTCCTTCACCTTCCAGCCCTCCTGCCTAGCTGTGATCCTGCAGCTCCTCCTCCTAGCAACACAGGGTCTCTCCAACCTTCGGGCTTGGGTTCAACATGAGATGTGCATGACCAGCACAGGGGAGTGAGCAAAGGCTTGCGAAGACCTGTGTATCTGGGCTGGCCCCTGCCATGCCTGAACATGCGATGCTGGCTGCCAGTCCCAGCAGGAGGAGAGCAGAGCACAACACAAGAGTGAGCCCTGCTGAGGCTGCCCAAGAGCACAACTCAACACCATGCAGAGTTTTGGCGGTTGTGTGCAGGATGTGTGTGGTGGCCACTAACCAATACATCTGCCTGGAAGGTTGTTGAGGTCAAATGTGGTGCCATCTGCCTGTGCCCAGCCCAGGCAGTATTGCTTCCAGCTCCAGTCCACAGCACCCATAAGCAGATGACCTGGATTTTCCATAAGTCTCCATTGCAAATCTCTCCTGTAATCCTGATAACCACGCAAACGCCCTGAGGTGCAAAAGATATGCAAGGGTCTAAAGACCTCACATGGACCCAAATTCTGGCCTTGAATTCTGAAGCAGATGGGAAAAGGAGGGCTTCTCAGCAGCAGCAGTGTGGTCTCACTAGGGCAGAAGCAACCGTGGCAAGCTGTGAGCTGTGCTCCCACTGCTGATAAGACTCACTCAGGAGCCCACTGAGAAGGCACTGTCTCATCCACAGGATGCCACCCACCTTGAGCCCAAGTGGCTCTCCCAGGGAGCCCAAAGGCTGAGCTCCCCAGTGCTCACATTCTCCAGAGGCCTGCCTATCCCTGATAACAGCAGCTATCCATGTGAGCTACACTGCCCACAAGATCAAGTACAGATTTCTGTCCCTTCTTTGTGGGGACTCCTTGGACCCTCCTGTTCCCAACCTCCACTGGCCCATTGGCCACATTTCACCTGAACCATGTGCCCACCTGTGCCTAGTTCTTGGGAGTCCCTGGAGGCAGATCCAGGCTACCCTGAGCATATTTAGGAGGCCTGATACAAGGCCGGTGCCCAAGGCACACCTGCTGGATGAAGGCCCCCCAGGTTTGTGAAGTCAGTCTCAAGAGCCACACACAAGCAACCCTCCTGCATGCTGTCCTGGGGCACTGCAGGCCCAGACCTGGAGCCAGGCCCCTCCCAGAGGACACTCCACTCTACCTACCAAGAGGCAGGGCACCCCCAGGCTGGCCTGCAGCCCATAGCCCCCAGCCTGTGCTTGGAGCAGTTCTCCAGACCGGGCAGGATGTGGGTCAGCCCAACCCCTTGAGTCCCTAATGAGGCGGGGTGGGCAGAGGCAGGTGAGACTCTGGGCCTGTCCCTTCACCTGTGTAGCAGGCCATGCTGGGGTGACAGTGGCATCGTCTCCCTGGCCTGGCAAGCTCTCCAGCACACAGGAAAGGATGAGGCCTCTGCAGAGTGCCAGGCAGAGGGGGAGGAGGGCAGGTTGATAGGCTGGCAGACAGGGTGGCAGCATGACCTCCCTCAGTGACCTAGTGTCCCTCATGCCACCCATGCCCCATCAAGACCCAGCCCTGGTTCCTGGTTGAGGGGTGGAACATCTTAAGGCCCTAGTGCTTCCTGGAGCCAGGCCCCCACAGGTAGACTCCTCCTGTCCCCAGGGTGGGATCCTCATCTATGAGCCTCGGAACAGGTGAGCCAGGGTCTGACTTGGGGACATGCTCAGGGCCTTGAGGGACTTGGAGCTGGGAGTCAGGCTGGCAGGAAGCCAAGTGTGTCATTTCCTTGGCCACACAGTGGGTGACGGATGTTCATCAAGGAAAAACTGAGGCCTTGAGGCGAGCAAGCGTCAGGCTGAGCAGGGAGTTTCCAACACTGGCCCCATGACAAACCCTGTGTTATTGACTCAGGTGACATCAGGGACCTGCTGACTGGTCACTCACTAGTTGTAAGCCTGTCACTGCCCCCTGGGAGTCAGGCTCCAGGTCTACAGACCTGGGCATCACTTGGTCTCTGCTCTCCTGCTATGCAGACAGCCCTGCAGGGTGATCAGGGTGAGATGGGGACAGAAGATGGCTGTATGGGGTGCTCCAGCTGGGTGTGACCAAGTCTAGAAAAGCAATACCAAGGGCTGGGGATGTGGCTCAAGCAGTAGCATGCTCGCCTGGCATGCGTGTGGCCTGGGTTCAATCCTCAACACCACATACAAACAGATGTTGTGTCCGCCGAAAACTAAAAAAAAATAAATATTAAAAATTCTTTCTTCCTCTCTTAAAAAAAGAAAGAAAGAAAGAAAAGAAAAGCAATACCAAGAATGGACATTTATGTGGGTCTTGAAGGACCCACAAGTTTGACACTGGACGAGGTGGAGCTCCAGATAAGAAATGGCAGGATTCATGGTTGGTCGGGGCAGGAGGGCTACAAGCAGCCCAGATCCAAACAGCAGCCGTCCTATGGGGCACCATGGGTGGCCTTGGCTTTCCTGCTGCTCGTCCCCTCAAAGGTACTGAGTCTTTTTACCTGAGGGCAGGCTTGGTGACTTAACCAGGGCAGCAGTTTGGGCTGCCAGCCTCAGTTACCTGGGCCCTGCAGTCCTTGAGATCTGTGTGCTTGTGACTGTGTAGTACTGTGCCCTGAGGGTCACCACAGGCTCTTCCTCAAGGCCAGCAAGCCAGTTCAGGCAGAATGGAGCAGGTATGGGACAGCATGAAATCTTCAGGGTGCCTTCAAGCAGTTCATGACCCTCTGGAACTCCTGGCCTGTTCCCTAGGCTGGACATGAGGTTAGAGGTCACGCCAGGTCCCAGAGACGGATAAAATCCCTAGAGTAGGACCAGTCATGCTAGGGACCCTGAACAATTCTGAGGGGACACAGGCTTCTTGGGCTATGTCAGCTCCACCCAGAGGCGACTTGCAGTGAGAGACTTCAGGGAATAGGGGGCCAGGACACCACTACCAGGAAGGTCACTGGGTTCTTTAGGGGAGGGAGGGCACACAGGCCATGGGCCATGGAGGACTAGCACTCTTGGACCCTCACACTCCCCCCGGGTCTAGAAATGAGGGGCCCCCTCTGCAGCTAGAGAGGGGTGGCCACACACTTGCCCATCTGTCCACTGAATCCCAGGATGCCACTGTCCCGGAGTTTGGAGCCCCTACAGTGACTACCCTGGGGCAGAGGCAGAAGCAGGGGGCGGGGGCCAGGAGGGCCAAGTGCAGGGCAGATTGCCCTGGAAACCAGCTAAGGGTGGACCAGTAGGCAGTGAGAGGCCAGTCAGCATAGCGGGAGAGCACATTTATTGTTTAGGCATACATGGGAGCAAGCCGTGCTGGCTTGGCACCTGAGGCTCTGACGGCTAGCTCTGCACCAGTGGCCTCAGCGCTGGACACAGGCCCAAGGCCATGCACTGGGGTGACCACCAGGGACTAAAGCCCTGGTGACTCACCCTTCATGTCCCCCACTCCTTGAGAAACATGCCCTAAGTCTTCCAGAGGTGGTGATAAAGGTGCCCTCTTTGGAGATTTTGGGAACTACTGTCCCCGTGGAGGACCTCCTCCACAAGCCAAGGAAGGCCCAGGGTCGGTCACCAGAAGCAAATAACCATCATACTGGGCAATTCCTCTGCAGGTCAGGCTGCAGCATGACCCCAAAGATAACTCATAAAGGGCTCTGGCTGGGCCAGGGCTGCAGAATGATCCTCCTGGGGGTTGGTGGCAGGAGATCCTGCCCCTAGATGTGAGAATACCTGAGGCCTGGGTACCTGGAGGCCAGACAGCAGGGTCACCTCCCCAGCATCCTGGGTAAGCACAGTCCTCACAGCAACTGGAGAGGCAGAGATGGGCAGGGTAGGGCAGCATTCTCCAGGTCAGCTCCACCATGGCTTCCGGCCAAGCCCCAGGACCACCAGTGGCTCAGGGATGGGATGGTCCCCAGCCCTATGAGACACTGCAAGCTCTGACCCTCCTCCACCCCTTTCTCCCATAGGTCCACCTGAGAAAGGAGTTAGACCCTGTCACTCCTTAGCCTCAACACCCAGGAGAACCTATGGCAGTGAGGTTTCACACTGACTACAAAAAGCAGTCAGACCAGATTCTGGGCTCGGCAGGGATGTGGGCAGAAGTACTCCTTCCACAGATGATGATAACGGCCAGCCCTTCTTGCCTGCCCCTTTGGCCACCCAGGAGGCCCCAAGCCCCGCCCCACCATCTGTTTCTAAACACAAACCCCAGCAGGCATCCATTGCCATAAAAGGTGGCCCCTGGCCTTCCTCTTGCCCCAGGATGCTCCCAGCTCCTTGGCGCTCCCCCCAGGACCTGTTAGCCTGGGGTCTTGGTGGCGAAAGTCAGGTAGCCTGTGTGGCCGACAGCCTCCTTCATGGGTGTGCCGCTGCGGAAGGGGCTGGCGTCAGGGTTGGCAGGAGTGCCTGTGCTGGCCTGTGGGTCGTTGGCTCCTAGGTCAGGCAGGGGCAGGCTGACAGTGCGCACATTGTAGACCTGTGGCAGCACCTCCAGGGTGCTCAGCTCCGTGAAGCCGCGGGCTGCCAGCGCCTGGCATGTGCGCTGCACCTGCTCAATGCATGGTGAGAAGGAGCAGAAACGCCCACCTGCAGGGAGCAGGAGGTGGGTCAGAGATTGGCCTAAGGCAGTCCGCAGAGCCTCTGGGCTCTCAGGCCACAGAGAATAGGGACCTCCTGGATAAAGGGCTGTGCGTGGACCTTGCAGAAGTCTAGCCCCCATCTGCTGGCCTGCCTTATGGCAGGAGCTATCCTGGAGCCTGGGAGCATGTGGAAGAAGCTACAGTCCACTGGTCCAGCTTGGCCACCACTCCAACCCCTCCTGTGCCTAGAAGCCAGGCCAAATCCACTGTCTGGATCTCACTGGCCTCCAGTGGGACTGCTTATTCTGCCTTCTAGGAGGCAGCCAAGGGCCAAGGCTGGGGTTGGGGTGGGGCCAGGCCAGCACAGCTGTCAGAGCTGGGCCAGGAATAGCTCCAACAATACGGCAGCACTGGGGCGGTACGTGGGCTGCTGCTGTCACAGGAAATTAGAGGCTGTCGCTGGCTCCTGGGAACAGGAGGTGCTTACCCTGAGGATAGATAGTCTGAGCTCTCCACCTCCTCCCACCAGGGCAGCCCATGGGTGTTGCCCAGCCCACCTGAAGTACGTGAGAGTCCATCCCAGGTCCCCATCCTGGCAGGGGGTCTTGGGGAAGCTGAGGCAGGGAAGAGGTGTATCAAGCCCAGGCAGGTCTACAAACATACCATGGCTGGGTTCCCTCAGCCACACCCCTGCCACTGGGGGGATCTGGGGATGGGCAATGTGCCTGCAGCTTGACACCAACCCACAGGCAATGTCACCTCTGAGGCAGAGTAGACTATATGCTTCCCTGCCTGGCACCACAAACAAGCCTGCCACTGAAATGGGGCTGGCAGTGCAGCTCAGTGGTGGAGGCTTCCTTAGCATATGAGGCCCTGGCTTCCATCCGAGCATTACAACAAAACAAAATAAACAAAACATACACCAGATCCATGAAAAAGTGAGCAGTTACAGAACCCAGAACCCACAGATCTAGGGCAGGGGCCAGGAGCTCAACAGGACATGGGAAGGGGTAACATACAGGCACCAGTGCCTCAGTGCTCCTCCTGAGGAAGGCCTCCCTGGGCCTGGGCCCTCCAGGGACCCCAAAGCAGAGGACCCCCACGTAGGCAGGGCCACACCATAGGGGGCAGGTGTGGGGATGCCAGGAGCCTGTGTACTCCCACAGGCTGCCCCTTCCTGAGGCCCAGGCCAGCTCAGCAGAGATCAGGGACACAGGGGTCCTAGGCCAAGCCTGAGCCAGCAGGAGGACCTTGGCCTGTGTCTTGGAGGCAGTGGCTGTCCAGCCCCCACCTTCTGCACTGCAGCCCTTAGCTGGGGGTGTGAGGGGAGTGGCCCTGGCTCCTGGCTAGCTCCTTTTCCAGAAAAGGCAAAATCCCTGGGACTCACCAGCCGCCTCCCTGGCTTGGGGCCCGACCTTCCTTCCCTAGCCTCCCTCAGGACTCCGCCTCCACACCGGCATCTTCCCTAAAAGGGGCCAGCTGCCTGGCTCTGTCTCATGGGGGAGGGTAGACTACAGGAAACAGCCGGACTGCCCCATGAGCCAGGCCCATCCTGTCATGCAGAGCCTGCCTGCACTCAGATGAGCTGCTAGAGTCCCCAGAGGTCTGTCATGTCCATTGCAAGAGTGGAGAGGGGCCTATCCTCCCCAACCTGATTCCTTAGCCAGGTCAAAAAGGAGCCCTTGCCTAGCCACTGCCACTACATGGCCTGGAGGTGTCTGCACCTTCCTGGGCTCCAGTTGACTCAGAGCTGAGGTGGCCCCAGCGCTCTACCCCAAACTCTTAGCCCCACAGGCTGCAGCCCTCCCAGAATCTCTTACACACCTTCAACCTTGAGGGCATCCCAGGCATGGCCCACAGCCTCCCAGGGTGATGGGATGTCCAAGAAGACAGCATCAGCCACGTGGCTCACACCAAAGCCACTGCGGCACACATCCTGGGTGCGCACTGTCACCCAGTGGCCCACTCGATGCTCCTGGAACTCCTCCCTGGCTTTGTCTGCCCGCTGCTGGTGAAACTCCACTGTGTGCAGGTGGCCTGTGGGGGCAATGCTGCGGATGATGGCATGGGACACAGAACCACTACCAGTGCCTGGCAAGACAAGACCAGACAGGTGTCAGGGGGTTGCTCAAAGCCCACAGCCACCCAGGAAACAGCTTCATGCTCACCTGGAGGGACCTACAGAGGGCCCAAGAGGTCAGCTGACCCCAGGGCCACTGAGGCTACAATAGATGGGCTATGTCTGTTTCAGGTACAGGTGAGGGCAATGACACCGCTACCCTGCCCCAGCAAGGTGTAGGCCCAGGGCCTGGGTTCAGCAGGGCTGACAGAAAAAGGGTTCAGATACCATGGTGGCACCCTCAACCCACTGGCCTGTCCCATCTTCAGCCTTGGCACCTTCCACAAGTCGCGGGTTCTGTTAATAGCTGCCCAGCTCTTTGGCCCACTCAGGTCCATCCGACCCCAACCCTGCCCAAATCCATCCCATGTGGCTCTGCCCGAGCCTGCCCTGACCTTGGGTACATGGTACAGCAGTCAACCTACCCCGCAGCTCCGTTTTCCCCCCAAATCACCCGTCTCCCCAATTCCTCTCCAGCCTCCTTCATAGCTGCCCTCTGCTCAACTCTGTCCTGCAGGGCCTGTGCTGGCCTTCGGCCCACCACAGCTTCAAGTGCCTACTTGATGGCAACACATTGATTCCTGGCGTAGCACCCACTGCACGTGCTACCTCCCCCTCAACACACAGCCATATCAGCACTGATGTGCAAAGCTGGACCCCATCCAACCCCAGATCTAGTCCCTGTGAGGCTTCTCAGACCCAGGCAACAACACCCATTGCTAGGGCCAGATGCCATGGTGGCACCATCAACCCACTTCTCCCATCCCACATGAAAGTCACCAGGGACTCCTGCCACCTCCTTCCAAATCTCTCCATAAGCTAGTCCCAACTTGCTATCCACATGTCTCACCTATGCCCCACTGCCCTCAGCTCTCTGCAACAGCTACCTTCAGTCCTATGTTGACACAGCCAGCAGCGTTTTTCTATAGTCATCAAGTTACCTCCCCTCTGCACAGTCAGTTGGGCTCCCCTCCCACTCAGGTGAAAGCCAGACTCCTGAAAATCCTCCGAGAGGTACCCCATTACCTCCCTAAGCTCACTCCCTGCCTCCAACCATACTAGCCTCCTTGCCAACTATCGCCTCAGGGGCATCTCCCACCTCAGGGCCTTTGCACAGTTCTCACTTGGCTCTTGGTAGTATCTCCTCATCATTTTTTTTCCTGGGTACTGGGCACTGAACTCAGGGGCACTGGACCACTGTTGCACATCCCCAGCCCTGTTTTGTATTTAGAGACAGGGTCTCACTGAGTTGCTTAGCGTCTTGCTTTTGCTGAGGCTGGCTTGGAACTTGTGATCCTCCTGCCTCAGCCTCCGGAGTCTCTGGGATTACAGGCGTGTACCACCGTGCCTGGTCTCATCATTTTTGACTCACTTATCCCCTCCTCAGAGAAATCTTCCAGGACTACTCTAGCCTGAGGGTTCCTCTAAGTTACCCTCAAACATGAGACCCTGTCTTACAAGCTTCCCCGCAATCAACAGCTCTGAAGTGGTCTTACAGGCTCAATTTCCACCTTCTTATTTAAGGACAGGAAGCTGCAACCTCACAGAAGAGCAGAAGTATGTAGACTGACAAAATGGGATGAGCATCTGAGAGGCTGATGCCTGGCTCAGGAAGCACAGGGAGAGCTGACAGAGTTGGCTCTGAATCCTGCTCCCCACGCCCCAGGCACCCCAGAGAGGTGCCTCAAAACACCAGCAGCAGAGATTCTTCCAGACCCTGAGTAGCATACCACCAGGAATCCAGCTGCATCTGGGCCCAGGGTTGTTCTTGGCACATCTTGATCACGGCCCCAGGTGGTTCCAACATGTACATGCACACATACATAACAGCTCTCAATCACTCTATCACCCCCAGGCCCTGGCTCAGGGACAGTGGTGCCAGCCTTCACTGGAGGTAGGTAAATTCCTGGCTATAAATGAACACAGGGCAGGATCCCCACTACAATGAGATCCTGGAGTAGCCCCCATCTCCCTCCAAGAAGGGGCAACACTGTCTCTCTGGCAGCAAAAGGATAGCGATGGGCAGTCAGCACCTTGGTCAGCGCCAAGTAACACCAGCCCTGCCCCACCAAGACAAGCAGGACCCTCAAGGACACCAACTCCTCCTGATCTTCCAGGTCCAGACCCCACCACTTCTCAATCCGATGACAACACAACCAAATAGGAGTCCCTGCTTCTACCCTCACTCCCTGCAGTCTAAAGGGGCTGCTAAAATAAAATGATTAGCCATGCCTGTCCACACAAAGGGCAGGCTGCAGAATGTCCAGACCTTGGCTCTGACCTCTACCTCCCCATCAGTTTCTCAGAACTGAGGCAGCCTGAGGCACTCACCAGACTCGCAGACCACAGAGCCAGGCCGCAGCTCCAGCATCATAGTGAGCAGGGCGATGTCAGTGGAGTAGAGGATTTGTGTGCGATGTGGTAAGTTCAGCGTCCAGAGCTCAGGTGTGGGGTGAAGCACATACACCCAGCCACCTCGGCTGCAGATCACCTTGGAGCCAAAGGGACGGCCAATGAGGTCGACTGAATGCCGCAAGACACCGTGCCGGGTCTGGGTCTGTGCCCCACGCTGCACACGCACTGCCACCATTGAGCCATGACCCAGTGACAGGATGGCTGTGTCACCCTCTTTGATCAGCTCTTCATAGGCCACGAAGCTCATTGTGTTGATGTCTGCAAGTGCTAGACCTGGAGAGGGGAGTATGGGCATGAACAAAGGGCCAAGAGGCAGGATATGGACAAGCGGTCCGGACATAAGGCCTGTGAGACCCAAGTTCTGAGCAGTGAGATATGGGGGTGGTAAGTGGTCGGCTCAAGAGGGATGCACTGAGATCTGAGGCCCTTCTTGGTCTGGGGCACGAGAAGAGCCAAAAAGCGGGAGAAACTGAGGCTCAGCCATGGCCGGGACCCCAGGATTCCCAGAAGAAGGACCTGCCCTTCTCATCACCCTTCCCCGGGAGGAACCTGGCTCCATTCCCCCGCCGTGAGATGAGCTGGCGGCCTTTGCAAGGCATCTACCAGCCGGGGAGCGGAAAGCGACCGGTGGGGTAAAGCCTGGCCTGACTCCGAGCACCCCCTCCCCACACCCAGCAACCACAAGGCGGCTCGGGGCGCGAGGGGGAGGGCTCGCCAACCAGGCGCCGGAGGGATGCGGGACGCGAGGAAGGAGTCTC
>NW_025999900.1:67228761-67231686 GCF_001458135.2 Marmota marmota marmota | reverse complement strand
TAAGAGATCCGAGCACAGGACTAAATAAGTCCCCCTCCCCGCCAGCCGCCACCGCCGCGAGGCCTTTAGACTCGCCGCGTACCCGCGGCCCCTACAGGGGGACCTCCTGGCTCTGGAGCGCCCTTGAGCAGCCCGTCATCCCCGGCGGCCCCACCCGGGCATGCCAGGAAACTGCCGCAGACATCTTGTCAAGGCCAACGACTCGGGAACACGTTGCCTGGGCCCCAAAGGCCTCCCAGCATGTGAATTTGCAGGGCAGAGAGGGTCCCCAAAGGCTTTGGCTAGGATCAGCCTGAAGTGCCTTATTAGGAGTCCGGTGGCCCCCGGCCAGACCCTGCAGACGCACATTCCTTTGAGGGGAAGGCTGCTCCAAGGAGGGAAAAGGGGTCCGAGTCCCCTCGTTAGACCCCAGACACCGTGAAGCTGGATGAACTGGGTTCCTTTGGGGACCTGAGCAGGGGGCTAGGGGAGGGATGGCTGGAGGGCTGGGCAGAAAAGGGAAATGGGAGTGGTGTTCTGTCTCAGAAGTCAGAGCCGGTTCCTCTGGAACAGGGGCGCCTGGGAGGGCAGGCATGGAGTGTTTTACTCCAGCCCCCCCTCCCAGGACCAGGCCTTATCCTGTTAGCCCCGGAGACTGGAGACCTCCCAGCCTACCCAGCTATGCTGGGAACCCAGACCAGCTGACTCTGGGCTACACTCCTCAGCCCACCGTCTACTCTGTGCTGGCAAAAAGTGGATGGGTAGCCCCTGTAGAGTGGGCTGTTCCCTTCCCAAGAGTCCTGCCAGCCTGTGCAGCCTGTTGGGGACCGCTGAACTCTCCTGAGGATGCACTAGGCCAAAGTGTGTGTGGCCTTTGCCATGACCCCTCAGAGTTGATGATAGAAGCACAGGTGCCTGACAGCACCTCATACCTCCACACCTCTGCCTTGGCTGGGCCTGGGTCTGAGGGCCCTGAGAGGTTAGATGGTAAGGGGTTTTCAGTAACTTCCCACTGTGGGCCCATGTCCCTCTGTGACAACCCAGCTCCATCAACTCTGCAACCTCTGTTCCAAAGGACTGTCTCCCTCCCTTGAGGGAGGAACTACCCACTAATTGTTCCCCTGGGGGATTTAGACTTTCCACTTCTCCTGGGGGTTCCTCTTCCCCAGCCTCTCAGCTTTGGCTTGGAGAGAGGCCTGGTATGAGGCTGAATTAGGACTCTGACTCAGCGGTGGTTTCCCGCAGTCCCAACTTCCCACTTTCCTTTCTGTCCAGTACTGACTGGCCAGCTTCTCTAGTGCCCCCTCCTCTAGGTAACCTCCCCAAAGGTGCCCATCTGTTCCATCAGGCTGCCCAGCCCTCAGCCTGAGCCCTTAAGCAAAACCAGCTTTCCATAGGCCTCAGCAGATTGATCGCCAGGATGGGCCCCTTTCTCAGGGCAGAGTTTGTACACTGGAACTCGCCTAACAAGAACAGATGCTTATCTGTGTCCAGCTAAGTGTCAGTGCATTGAATCCTCCCCACAATCCTAGGCAGGGGGCACTTTACAGGTGGGGAAATAGACTTAGAGGTTAGATAATTTGGTTAAGGTCACAGCCAAAGTGGTCAAAGTGAAATTGGGATTAAAGCCAGTATACCTAGCTTCAGATAACCAATGGCACATTTGAAGAAATGGAGGAACAGGCAGAGAGGAGTCCCTTAGGAAACTAAGGACGCCTTTGGGGAAAGTTGCTCCACCTGTACCCCTGGAGGTTGGAACCCTTTCCCCTAATCAGGATAACATCCTTCTGCTGTGTGTCCTGTCCTGTGGCCCCAGGGGAGCCCCTCCCTATCTCCTGAACCTAACCAACTTCCCCTTTGGGTTCTGCAGAGTTCATGGGCAAGAGCAGTAGGAGGAAGCGTGCCTGCTGCCATTACACCCTGGGTGCAGACTTAAGGGTAGCCTCAGTTCTGGCCTGGAGCCTGACCCTTCCTGTCTCGCCTAGACCTGTCTGCACCTGCGCTTGCCCAGGACTCCTTTGAGGCCCCTTCCAGGCCCTGTGGTTAATGTGTAACCAGGTGTGATTTCTGAGGAACTTGAACCATAAACTGGCAGAGTGATGTCACCCAAATTCTTGCCCAGACGCTGCCAAACCAGATTCTGTGGGCTCCAGGGATGGCAGAGGGTCTACATTGGAAGACTAGCCTGGATCAACAGAGTAGAGTTTTTCTGTCAAGGGGGAGGTCTAGGACCCTCCCCTTGCCCTCAGGCAGAGATCCCCACCAGGCAGGGGCTTCTTGGGAGGCCCATCCTGGCAATCAGCTGAGGCCTAGGGGAAGCAGGTTTTGCTTAAGGATTCCGTCTGAGGGTTGGGCAGCCTGGTGGAATAGATGGGCACCTCTGGGGAGGCTGCCAGGAGGACAGGGCATGGAAGCAGGCTGTCAAGGCTCTAAGCAGCTCCTGCCTGGTGGGGGCCTCAGCTGGACACTTGGGTCTGAGGGCCTCCAAAGGCCCTGCCCCCTTTCCTCCCTGGTGCTGCTTATGCCCCAACATAGCTTTCTGACACCCTGCCCAGGGAGTATGCCTGCATCCCAAGGGCAGGTGCCTAAGGATCATTGAGGAATGGCTGGACCTCTGACCCAGCACCTCTGTCACCAGACTGCCAGACTTCCTTTGTGTATCTGGAGAAAGGGGCCCCAAACACCTGTCTTTGAAGGCTGAGGCCTGCCCAGGCCCCGGGCAGGAGCACCATCCTGGAGTGATCTAAGGGTAGGTAACCCTGCAGCCCTACCCTCTGGACCTTGCCTCTGCCATCCTGACCTTGCCAGTAGAGAGAGGGGGAAAATAGTCCTTTCCCTGGGGGGGGGGGCTGGGGGAGGGGTGACTCTGAGAAGCTGCAAGGGCTAGGGACAAAGAGCAAGCCCACCCCCCCCTACCTGCCCCCGCAAATGCCCCCCTCACCCCCA
>NW_025999900.1:67223790-67226516 GCF_001458135.2 Marmota marmota marmota | reverse complement strand
CCGCCGCCGCCGCCGTCATGCCCTTCTCCAATGGCCACAACGCGTTGAAGCTGCGCTTCCCTGCCGAGGATGAGTTCCCCGACCTGAGCGTCCACAACAACCACATGGCCAAAGTGCTGACCCCCGAGCTGTACGCAGAGCTGCGCGCCAAGAGCACGCCAAGCGGCTTCACACTGGACGATGTCATTCAGACTGGCGTGGACAACCCGGGTACGCGCATCTCTTATCGTGGTCAGACTTCCAGAGTTCCCCCCCCCCAAAGACCCCCTTGTGGTCAGGGCTCTCCGCCCTTTCCCTACCTTCTCCCGGGCCGGGGTCCCGGCGCCCCCTGCCCGCGTACAGCCACAGGGTCCTCAGCAGCCCTCTCCAGCCTGGCGGTGACGTCACTGTCCCCCGCACCCCTCCCCCAGGCCACCCGTACATCATGACCGTGGGCTGCGTGGCGGGCGATGAGGAGTCGTACGAGGTGTTCAAGGCACTTTTCGACCCCATAATCGAGGACCGGCACGGCGGCTACCAGCCCAGCGATGAACACAAGACCGACCTAAACCCGGACAACCTGCAGGTGTGGGGCGGCCGGGGGCCCGGGCGGCCGGGGGCAGGGTCTCCCGCCGCTCACTCCCTTCCCATTCTGCCGCGTGCCCAGGGCGGCGATGACCTGGACCCCGAACTACGTGCTGAGGCCTCGCGGGTGCGCACGGGCCGCAGCATCCGCGGCTTCTGCCTTCCCCCGCACTGCAGCCNCCCCCCCCCACCTGCCCCCGAAATGCCCCCCACCCCCAGATGCCAAATCTGTCTTCTCTGTTTCTACAGAAACTTGAGCACTTCAAGCCTTTGGGGCTAGAGACTGGGGAAGTTGCAGATATTCTAAATTTGGGGGAAGGGGCTGTAGGGAGTGCAAAATGCAGGGATTCCAGGATTAAGGGACACCTGCCGTCTGGCCAGCTGGATGAGCCACTTGTTTTTTTACATTGGTTTGTTTTATTGGTCTAAGACATGCTGACTTGGAGGTTGAAGTAGGCCAAGGTGAGTGAGGAAAGAGGCAGAGTCCCCTTGGCAGTAGCGGAAGGGACAGGACGCTGGGCAGCCCATACCCTTCCATGCTAACACAGCAGAGGGTAACATGCTTCTTATCCTTTGGGTCTTTGCCCTAGTGCCCTCTTCTTAGAGGCACCAGCACAGTGTTCCCTAAGCTAGGATTCCTGTCCCCTCAGGGCCCTGCCCACTAGAGGCAATGTCCTACCGTTATTTAATTCACTTGGACACTTGCTCATGCCATCTCCCTCCAGCAGCTGGGCTGGGGTCCTTTTCCCCCTTGATTTCCTTCATGTCCCTAGAGCCTGGTGCCTGGGAGGAACACCCTGTATAATGGCTGGAGGGATTCTTTAGAATATTAGCAGGGATGAAGGTTCTCTTCTCCATGCTTTGTTCACCCACACTTGAGAGGCTGTGGATGAAGTTAACCACTAGCTTCATTCTCTCTTTTAAATGGCTGCATAATGTTCCGCAACAGGGAGATAGCTTTCTATTCATGGCCAGACCCCCAGTGATTGGCAAGTGACCGTTTCTTTCTGGATTTGCCTGTTGTTGTTTTTTCCAGTACACATCTCTTTGTCTATTTGCAGAGAGAATGGACACTGTTCTTTCTATAGGCTGGATTCCTAGAAGTGGGATTGCTGGGTCAAGGAGTTTGAACATTTTTAATTTTAATAGATATGCCAAATTACTTTCCAAAAAAGGATGTAGCAACTCAGCTGCAGGCAGGGTGTGAATGCCTGTCTCCACACATTCCAACTCTGCTCTACTGGCAGGGGTCAGTCTTCTAAATTCTTGCCAATCTGAGTGTGTGGGGTGGGGGAAGATATATCATCTCAGTTTTAATTTGCATGAGTCTGATTAGTGAGATAATTTTTAAAATGTCACATGTACTTATTGATGACGTTTTTTCCCATCTTTGCCTAGTGTCTCAGGGCTACCTTTGAGGCTGAGGTTTGTAGGAATCTACCCCTCGATGAAGAGGGTCCTGGGGTTCGGTTCTGGAAACTCACCAGCATTCTCTCAAGACATAGTGTCCTTTATCTATCAGAAGGAGTTTGGCCCAAGGGTCTGCAGCTCGATTCTCTGGGAGCCCTGAGACATGTCCAAGGTCAGGGCATCGCTTGTGCAGCTCAGCTGGGCCACAGCCAGACTGCATCTCCCTCTGCACCAAGAACACCCAGGAGATGCCTCGGGCACCTTGAGGAAGGTCGGAGTCTCCTGGCCAGCTCTGGGTTGGGGTAGGGGATCTGCTGCAGGACCCTGGATTCTTTCGCCGGACCACTGGCCGCAGCCACCCACTGGGGGATTGGCAGGACAATGGAAGACAGGAACCGGGGTGAGCGTGAGCCCGAGCGTCCTCAAGTGCCTGGTGGCTTTCCAGACTCAGTTTCCCACCCGCAGGCACTGTGTAGGAGATTTTGGGTGTGTTTCAGAAAGTCCAAGGGCCTGTGGTTCCAGTTTCGGTGTCCTGGGCGGGCGCTTGGCTGGGTGGCCTGGCTGCGCGGGGTCCCCGCGACTTCGTGCTGTGGTGGGAGGCTTGGGGACTTCGGGGGCTACCCGGCGACGGACAAAGCGGAGGCACCACCCCGAAGCACGGGCCAATGGAATGAATGGGCTATAAATAGCGGCCAATGGGCGGCCCGCAACGCGCCCCTTAAGAGCCCCGGGAGCGCCGAGCGGCCGCTGTT
>NW_025999900.1:67190113-67222381 GCF_001458135.2 Marmota marmota marmota | reverse complement strand
CCTTGCCTCCCCCCGCCCCCCTGCCCCCCCTCGCGGACTTGCCCTCCCCTCCCCCTCCCTCCCCTCCCTCCTCCCCTCCCCCTCCCTCCCCTCCCTCCTCCCCTCCCCCCCGCAGAGGTGGGGCCCTCTGGGCAAAGTAGGAAGAGGGAGGGGCGGAGCTCCTGGTCCTTGTGGTGCCGCCCCAGACCTGAGCGCAGGTGACCTTGGCCGCGCAGGTGTGTGAAGGGCCCAGGCTGCTAGAGGCCTCAGTCTCCGGAGATTTTCAGGGTGGGGACGGGTCTCGTTGGCGTCTCTCCTCCACCGTCTTGGGAGCCAGAGCTTCTTGTTTTCTTCTTTCTCACCCTCTCCCCCGCCGGGATTCTGCCAGGTGCTTGTGACGCAGAAGCCTCCACACGAGTCTTGGCAGGGCTCCTACCCCGCTGTCTGCGCGATGTCTGCGCAGGCCGGGCGCTGCGTGGAGCTGGCTTACCCCTGGTGGGCTGGCCTGGCTGCCCCTGCCCCTTGCTTCTTAGGTGGGGAACTGTCCTCATAAGAAGGGATCAGCACTTGACTGACAGGTTGGGGCACACTCTGTGAGATGTCCTGTGGCCCTGCCATCCTCTAGTGTTGTTGGGGCTGGGGTCTGGGCAGCCCACATTCCCCGGCATAGCTGGAAAGAGCACCTAAAGACTTTGAAGTTCTTTTTGTCTGAGGACGCCAGGAAGGTTTTTCTGGTTGTCTTGAGACTACCAGCCTTGGCCTGACTGTGCCTTCTCCCAGGCACAATGACAATAAGACTTTCCTGGTGTGGATCAATGAGGAGGACCACCTGAGGGTCATCTCCATGCAGAAGGGGGGCAACATGAAGGAGGTGTTCACTCGCTTCTGCACTGGCCTCACCCAGGTCAGGCCTGGCTGCCTCCACCCTGGGCCTGCATGCTGGGTGGGGGCTTGGGGCTTGGTGTCAGGGAGGAGGCAGTCTGGGATGTGACTCCCCCACGGAAAACCCAGGTCTCCTAGGGTTCCAGCCCCACCTGCGCTGGTCCCTTGGGGCTCTCTGTCTGGCCTCCCCTCCCATGTCCCCTTCCTTCTCCACCTCCAGATTGAAACTCTCTTCAAGTCCAAGAACTACGAGTTCATGTGGAACCCTCACCTGGGCTACATCCTTACCTGCCCTTCCAACCTGGGCACAGGGCTGAGGGCAGGTGTGCACATCAAGCTGCCCCACCTGGGCAAGCACGAGAAGTTCTCTGAGGTGCTCAAGCGGCTTCGGCTTCAGAAGCGGGGCACAGGTGAGGGGCAGGTGTCACGGGCATCCATCCCTCCTAGGCAGACATCTTTTTCTGCCTTGCTGACCTGGCTGTCTCCCCATCCCCAGGTGGTGTGGACACGGCTGCTGTGGGCGGGGTTTTTGACGTGTCCAATGCAGACCGCCTGGGCTTCTCCGAGGTAGAGCTGGTGCAGATGGTGGTGGATGGAGTGAAGCTGCTCATTGAGATGGAGCAGCGGCTGGAGCAGGGCCAGGCCATTGACGACCTCATGCCTGCCCAGAAGTGAAGCCTGGCCCACGCCACCACCAGCCTGCTGCTTCCTAACTTATTGCCCCTGGCAGTGCCCGCCATGCACCCCTGATGTTCACCACCTGGCGGCTGAGCCCTTAGCCCCTCTGTAGAGACTTTTCTGTCGCCCTGGGTAGAGTTTATTTTTTTGATGGCTGAGCTGTTGCTGATGCTGAAATAAACTAGGGTTTTGACCTGCCCTGCCTCGAGTCCTGCCTCTTGTTTCCCTGGGAAGCCAGTGGTTGGGGTCTGAGGCCCAGTTGCCTTTTCTGCTTCATCTTCTGAAGGCAGGACTGGAGCTTGCTCCTCCTTGGATCCCTCTTTGCCCTCCCCTTGGCTTCTGCGGGAGGGTGGGGGTGGAGTGGGGGAGAAGAAGGGAGGAGCTGCCAGGCAGGAGCCTCAGACTGAGCATCTAAGGGCATGTGTGCCTGGGGGTGGAGCCTGGCACTTTCCTCAGCCCCATTCTGGGAGGGGGGTAGGGGTATGATGACTGGCAGGAGTCCAGAAACTTGATACATTTCCAGTCCCTCCCTGTTCCATCTCTTCTAGCAGTCTTGGGATCCAGGCATCTCCTTGCCTCTACCCCCAACACCTACTCCATTTCCTAAATAAACTTCCATCCTGCTTCCTTCCCTCTCAGCCTTCCCCCTCAGGCTGGACTGCCCCCTTCCTGCAGGCAGGTCCAGTTCTCTGGCCCCTTCCCAGCACCGTGTCCCTTGGATTCTGTGCCCTTCACTTGCACCTCCACTGCAGGGCCCTCCTGGTAAGCACTCAGTCCCTTGGCCTCCATGGCAGGTCCCATAATGCAATAGGACACTGGAGCAAGAAGGCCCTGGGCTATCAAGGGCAAGATCTCCCTGAACCATGTTTTCACAATCTCTGGTTCTGGTGACTTGTGGTTGGACACCCTGAGGGCTTGGTCAGGGTCTGGGGCTTAGAGGCTGCCAATGGCAGCCAGGGCTGGGACCCCTGTCCCCTATCCCCTCCAGTGCCTCCTTTCTGACTAGTCTGTGATGCCACCTGCTGGCCAGGGCCTCCTCACACCCCGGGAGCAGGGGGCACCCCTACCCCTACCCCATGTTCTTGAGCCTTGTGGGCTCACAAGCCCCATGTCCATCTTTCCTGGCCCACTGGACTGTGGTTTAAGCCTGCCTCTCATCCTGGGGCACAGGGGCATGTAGACCCAGAACTTGGGCTGACCAGCAGGTTTGTGGTTGGTGGGCAGTAGTGGGGTATATACACTGCAGGGGACTTCCTGGCACCCATCTCCACTACCAGTGTCCAGTGAGAGGTCCCTTCAGGTGGTGTTGGGCTGAGGAGGAAAGGGGCATGGGCCCAGATAATGGACTTTGTGTCTGGGGGGCCCTCAGGGCTAGACTTAGAGGGGCATCCCTTTTACTGAGAGAACACCTGGGGGATCTCTGCATCCATCCTTTAGACCCTAGGCTGGCACCCCCACCCTCCCTGGGAGTCCAGGCCTGTTCCCAGCTTGCCCTTTTGCTAGGAAGTCCCTGGACCATACCTGGATGGAGACTGCCTCTCTTCTTCTGGCCAGGGGACTGCTGGGCTAGGCCACATTGTGGACTTCTGTCTGGTGACTCAGGGAAAAAGGGTTGCGACAAGAGTTAGCCCCAAGAGCCAACCCAGGTGAGCATAGTCCCTCTGGAGGGGAGCTGTGGGCAGGGAGGGTGGAAAGCTGGCACAGTAGGAATATGGCTCTCCTGTCTTGCTGTCCCTGCCACACAAGGCTACCTGTGAACCACAATGGGTGGCACTGTCAGAAGGACAGAAGGGGTGGGGGTGTGGGCTGGGGTGGGGGGATGGCGCCTCTGCAGTGAGATGAAGGCTTCCTGGCTGCCTGTCACAGGAGGCCGCGCCCACACTGCCCTCCCACCTGCAACCACCCTTCCCCACACCCTGGACTTTGGGACCCAGTGGAGAGTGAAAGGCCCTCCTGCTGCCTCAGCACTGGGGTGGTGCAGACCCCACCCTGACCAAGGTGGGCACAGCACCAAGGGGCCTGGCCAGGCAGGCCTGGCACTTCATGGCGGATGCTGTCAGGCGGGGAGTCCTGGGAACACAAGGTGCAGGAGCTGGATCCTCCAGCCCCCATCCCCCCAGCGGCCTTGGCCATTCCCAGGCAGTGAGAGCAGGAGGCCCAGCCTGCATTCCCTGACTGGTTGGGCAGGTGCAGAGCCCCTGCTTGCTGGGAAGCCAGGGCGGGGCCTGGGGAGACTGCCACTCCTGGGCACAAGGGAGGTGTTTTCTCTGGAAGTTCTCCTTTGCCTCCCTTTTGTTTCTTTTTTTAACTTTGCTGCGTTAATGTTTGGGACAAGCCCCAACACACCTCTGTCAGGGAGCTTTGGTCCCACCGCTCCAGGGGACTCCCTCACACCCCCTTCCTTCCTCTATTCCAGAGGGCTGAGTGGGTATGGTCAAGTCTCCTTCAGATCATGATCAAGGCCCTGAGGGGTGGCTGCCGCCACAGCACCGGCACCTGCAACGCCAGGAATTTGGCATTGGTTTGGAGTGATCCCACACAGGTTCTGTGGTGGAGGTGTCCTGCATGAGCACGACAGGCCAGAAGTCTTACCCACACCTGGGGACCCTCTGGATGTTTGTAGACATTGACATTTGAGTACCGTGGCCAAAGAAATAATAGGAAATGCGATTACTAAGAACAGGGAAGAATGGGTCAGCATTCTGTGTCAACAACAAGGGTGGCAACTCTGCTGTCCAGGGGGCCCAGGCAGACATGGCACCCGTGTAGAGAAGTCAGGGAGGTGTTGGCAGACCGGGACAGAGGCCAGTGAAAGCAGGTTATAAAACAGCTCGTGCCCTGAGATCCCACACAGAGTATGTGGAAAAACCCCGCGACAGTTGTCGGCTGTGGGTGGTGGGGTAACAGGTGATTTCCTTCTTTATACTTCATTTTCCAAATTTTCTACAGTGAACATGTATTCCTTATATAAGCCAAGATAAAATTTTCTTTGGCAGTGCTGGGGACTGAACCCAGGGCCTTGTGCATGCTAACCAAGTGCTCTGCCACTGAGCTCCACCCCCAGCCCTCAAAATAGATTCTAAAATGGTATTTTAAAAAAAAAAATAGTTGCCATGTGTCACAGCCCATGAGAGCTTACTGAGGCAGCAGCCACAGGACTTCACTATGCCCCCAGCCGGGGAGACTGAAGCTCAGAGAGGAGAAAAGACTGGCTCTGGGTCCTCAGTGAGACATCTGGCTCCAAGTCCTGGGCTCATTTTGCTGCTCTCTGACTTTTGAACATTCCAGACTTCTCATGGGTGGGACCGCTTCTCCTAACAGCAGCTTGGAAGGCTGCAATTGTCTGGTCTGCTCCTCATTCTGCTCTTCTATTTCTGGGCCAGCCTGGTACTTACCATGTCTCCTAGAGTGCCCTGAGGGGGTGGGTGTGTACTCACACGCACTCCAACTGCATTTCCATCCACAGGTAAAAAGGAAACAATCTTCTGATGGATAGCAAGTCCTCCTCAGGCTGTGGGGTTTCTAACTCCCGGGAGGGCATTTCAGCTTAGAGAACAGGGCTTTTTACCTGTGGCCCAGACACCAAAGTACTGGTTTGCAAGTGTGGCTCTATGGTCACAGTGACTGGCCTGTGCACCTCCTCCCCACGTCTTGGCCCTGCATACCGGGCTCTGCCTTGCTGAAGGGAGGACAAGAGGAGGAGGAGGAGGTCTTGCCTGGGTCCAGACGTGCTGACCACCACCCAAAACTTAACCCTAAGACCCAGCCAGACAGGGTCAAATTATGACTATCAGCAACTCACTCTTCTGGCACTGTTGGCTGATGTTCTGTGGCCACTCTGCCCTCTGCATTAGTCACAAAGCCCTAGTGCTTAGCCACCCTCGTTCCCAACACCTGGCCAGGTGGTGAAACCTCCCAACGGCCTGAGAATTAGGATGAGGGGGTTTTATGAGCAGCAGGGTGCCCTGCCTGGTGGAACTCACAAGATGCCTGCACCACTCCTGGGGGGGTGAGGGACTGGGGCTGTGATCCTGCTCTGCCACTGGGAAGAGTGGGGCCTAGTTCTGGATCCTGTAGGGCAGGGAGGGGAATCTGTCAGGAATTTAGATGGAGCAGAGACCCGTGGCTCCAGAAGCACAGGCTGCTCAGCATGGCTCTGGAGTCCCAGCCCAGCCCAGCCCATCCCCTTGCAGGATGGCTTGGATGGCTGATGGCTCCAAGGTCAGGCTTGGTTTCCTTGGCCTTGTGTCTAACCTGGGCAGGACTCCATGTCAGCTCTCTCCTTCCCACAATCTGCCCAAAAGCCCTCCGGGAAATACTGCCCTGTTTGCCCCAAGCTCGCTGTCCTTGAGCTGTGTGCACTGTCAATTCTTCCTGCTTTTGAGACACTCTTACACTGCTGACCTCAGTTGGGCAGGAATTAGGTCCTCCTTCACTGCACTGGCCTACCAAACTAAACTGCACCCATCACTGGTACAGGTAGTTGGTGTCAGCACTGCCAAAGTTTGTCCGCAAAATATGACTTACAGCAAATCCAAACCAACCCTTGCACACCTGCAGCCCTGGCTACTTAGGAGGCTGAGGCAGGAGACTGCAAATTCCAGGCAAGAATGGGCAACACAGGGAGACTGTCCCAAAACAAAAAAATAAAAAGGGTCAGGGATGTAGCTCAAGGGTAAAGGACTTGCCTAGCATGTGTAAGGTACTGGGTTCCATCCCCAGCACCACAAAAACTAACAAAAGTGAAGTCTAAAGTCCAGTTTTGTTCATACTTTTTTTTTTTGTACTGGGAACTGAACTTGGGGGTATTCGACCACTGAGCCACAGCCCCAGTCCTATTTTTGTATTTTATTTAGAGACAGGGTCTCACTGAGTTCCTTAGTGCCTCACTTTTTGCTGAGGCGGGGCTTTGAACTCGAGATCCTCCTGCCTCAGCCTCCTGAGTTATTGGGATTACAGGTGTGAGCCTGGCAGCTCCTTAGTACTTTTGACTCATCAACTGCCCCAAACATTGAATTACACTTCAGATGCTTGACTCTCTCAGGAAGAAAGAACGTGGCGTCTCATCCAGACCTGAAGCGCTGGCTTGACAGGGACCAGCTAAGCAACTGCCCCAAAGTCACAGCAACAAGGGTCCATCTTGGAACAGCAGGAGGGGCCAGAGGTTAGCCTCTCTCCTGGAGACCAGGAAGGAGGAACAAGGCGCTAACTGCTTTCCTTTGTTCCCCTGGACTGGTGGAGGATTATATACAGGACTTTGTTTTTTCACCAAAGTTGGAGTTTGGTTCACCTGTAAGACACACCCTCCATAAACACTGGGACAAGGGATGGGCAGTGTGGCTGTCCTGGACCACAGGAACTCCCAGCACTCTGACAGGCGTGCACCTCCTCCCCATGTCTTAGTCCTCCAAAGTGCACAGAATGAGCGAGGATCCAAGCACACAGGGCAGTGGGCAGCAGGCTGGGGCTGAGGCCTGGGCCACGGGAACTCTGTATAAAGAGCCTGGCCCAAGGAGAGAGGGGAGCAGGGTGAGGGAGCCCGGAGTGCACAGCCCAGGACGCGGTGCTGTGTCTGCAGGCATGACTGCACATGCTCCTTCCCAGCTCAGTTCTATGCAGAACTTGGCTGCTGGGAGAATGAGCTCGCACCACCCACATGGGCAGCAGCTCCCTTGAGGAGGGGGGGATGAGGCACGCCCCTGCAGCCCCTGCTCCAGGAGGTGCCGTGGTACAGGTGAGACCCAGGACCCACCTATTCCATGCTGCGGGGTCTGTCCTGTACTGGCAGGGCCACAGCCCTGCTCCCTAGATGTTGGGTCGCTTCCTGGTGAGGTAATGGGGACTGAAGCCCCCAGCAGAAGTGCACTGTCTCGAACACGCTCTGTTGGGATGGCGACAAGATGGAGCTGCCTGGGAACTCAAGGTGTCACTGCCCACACAGCCCAAGTGGGACATGAGACAGGCCCTTGGCACTGCCTTCCACCTGCTGTTCCTGCCCTATCCACTGTGCACCTGTCTCCTCTCCCCTGACCCCACCTAGCAGGCCTCCCCCACAGCCCCCTGCTGCCCATGGCGCTCTGTGTTTCTCTGCCTTGGGTGACCGGGTGTCTCAATGACAGGGTTTTATACCTTGTTTATTTTTGTACTCCTAGCCAGCACAGGGTCCTCCAGAGTAGCAGTTAGCTTGGAGAAACTAAATTTCAGGGAGGGGATGAGCATCTTATTTTGGATCCTGGGATCAAACGCAGAGCCTCCTGCATGTTGGGCAAGCACTTCCCACTGAGCCCCGCCCCAGCCTCAAGGAGCACAATTTAACCTTCAAATACCTTAACCTCGACCAGTTAAAACCCCCAAGATCAGAAGACCCCCCAGGGTAGTCCAGGAAGTGCATGCTTCAGGAAAATGCAGAAGCAGCCCAACTTCCCAGGTCCCTGGGGTGCTGCTGAGTACCAAATAAGCTAAAGAGGGGCAACTGGAGACTTCCCTTCTGCTTGGGGGTGGGTCTGGAAGGCTGACTTAAAAACTCCTGGGTGGGTTCAGAGGATGGGGTATGAAGTAACAGGAAGTTGCAAAAGGCAGGGGTTTCTCACGGTCAAGGATCATGTGACTTTCCTTTTCCATAAGTCTCAATCTGGTTCACTGACACCCCTCGATTCTTCTACTCACTGGGTAAGAAGACATTTATTTCCCCACAGCTGGGATCCATTGGTATGAACACCCAGGCTGCTGGAAGCTCTGCTAACCAAGCACTTAAGGTAGGCCACAGTCAAGTCAGCAGAGCATCCAGCCAGGCTGACATCCACGTCCCAAGGTGAACCTCAAGGTGAACCTCAGGGCCAACTTTCTGGTCTCTGGCAGGTGGTGGGAGGCATGCACAGGCTCCCCGGCACAGCTTGGTTTATCTAAGAAAGCACTCAGAAGCAAGGCCACTGCGGGAGACCGCGGCCTATTGGGCCCAAAGAGGCTGGCTGCTATTCTATTCTTGGGTTGAAATCCAAACGCCACATGACAGTGACCCTCTGCAGTATGGGGCATAGACTAAAATGCTAAGCCAAATGTTCTTAACCCCCAGAGGACTGCTGATGGCAAATGTCATCCCAAGGCAGGATCAACTACTCTATATCCACAGAAGTCACCGTTGGGACTTGGGTGGTGTGACTGACCTGGGTGGAAGGACTGTGGGCATCAGCGATACTGGCAGCTGGATGTACCCTGCTTAGTTCCTGTCCCGGCCTCAAGGCCTCAGCCTGTTGCCAGACAGGAAGGGCTGGTGGAGATGGTGGCTGGGCCAGAAGCCAGACCTAATCCCCCACAGCTGCTGCCTGTTGGTGGCAGGGTCAGCTCTGACTGCCAGTCACCAAAGTCCTGTGCTCTCCAGATATCTCCTGGGCCTCGAGAAGACTTCTGCAAACACAGTTGCTCATTTTGCACTCAGGGCCAGGGTGCTACTCGAGGTACTCAGGATACAGAAGAGCTGAAGACCTGCCTCCCAGGGCTTCCTGACCCTGTGTTAGCCAGGGCTGGGGAGGGCGGTAGGCAGTCTCTAAGTTTACAAACAAAGGTGACTGCTTGTGGAAGCAAAGCAGCAGACAGCCCAGTCCTGTTAGCAGGTTCAGACAGCAGGACTGTCCACCTCAGACACAGGGACATTCCTCATCAAGACTCCTCTCTGGCAGTCTTCCCTTGAAAGCCACGAGTGTGCTGCTCAAGACCTCAGTGCCTTGGTTGGGCTAGGAGGGAAGAGGTTGGCATGGGTCCCTGTTTCATGATCCGTGCAGTAGGAGATACTGTGGGAGCCTACTACCATCTGCCAGGAGCTCTGCACAGCACATGCCACCTGCCTGGTGGACTGCCCAGCGGCCCTGGGTCAAATGTGATTAGTGTCATCCTGACTTTTAGAGCTGTACCTAGGGGGTTTCACTCATGTAGGTGGTCTCCAAGTGGGCATCAGGAAGCCAGGCTACCAAGGCCCATGGCACACACCCCAATCACTAGGCCATTCTAATTCATTTGACTTTTGTGGTACCCGGGACTGAACCCAGGGGCCTTAAACCAATTCACTTTAACGGGGTGAAGCATGTTAGTAGTGGTCCTGCCGCAGAATGGAATCACTGCCTGTGGCTTTCCTGCCACCCAGACCTAGCCACAGCAGCTGAGCAGAGAGGCATGATGCCTCTGCTGGGCTGGGTCTCACCTCCTGCCAAGAGTGCCTTCCTGCTTTGAATTCACAGTGGCATCTGTGCAACATCCACTTTGCTGTCTCTTTTTTTAAATTGATATTTTTTTTAATAGCAGATGGACATAATACCTGTATTTTATTTTTATGTGGTGCTGAGGATCGAACCTAGTACCTCATGTGGTTTAGACAAGCGCTCCACCAACTATGCTATAGCCCCAGCCCCTCTGGTTTCCCTTCTGCCTCAAGCCGCCCTGAACACCTGCCTCCTCCCAGTAGTCCTCTGCATATTCCCAGGAAGCGCAACAACTTCCCCCACTTAAAGGTGGGCCCTGTGGTCTAAGGGACTCTGGCTTGTCAAACTGTAAAACCAACAACTGACAGACAAAAGACACTAAAAAAAATGACAAGAGCAGCATATTGCGAGCCCTTCCTCCAGTCTGAAATGGACCAGTCTGAAATGCGAGCTTGTGGGCCGCCAAGGGTCACTGTGTGGCCATTCACCAGGCAGCAACAGCCCAGGGCGAATTCCACAGCCATGGTCACTATTCACACACTCCCCATGGAGACTTCACGCTGCTATCCACACCTTCTGGGCTTCTAGGCACAGGCTTTGAATGCTCACAGCAAGGGCCCCTCAGGTTTGCCTCAGGGTTCTGCCATCACCCCTAGTGGTGAGAGGAAGAGGCCCTAGAGCCCCACTTCACCCCCTTGCAGGAAAGCCATTTTGGCTCCTCTGGCTCACCTCACCTGGAGGGGAAGTCTGCACTCACTGGCCAGTGAGCACTGTTCTCAGGACTAGGACAGCACTCTGCTTGCTGGGTTAACAGAATCAGGACTACGGCTTGCTAGGTACCTTACTGCTGAGATTCCAGGGGAGAGGTCAACAAAGAAATATGGCATCGTCTAAGTCTCAAATGACTTTAATTTATTCAAGAATATTCTCTTGGGGCTGGGGTTGTGCCAGTGGTGGGAGCCACTGGGTTCAATCCTTAGCACCACATAAAAAATAAAGCTATTGTGTCCATCTACAACTAAAAATATATTTTAAAAAATAAAATGCCATATTCTGATGTGCAATCTTAAGGCAAGCCTGGGCTCCTCAGTGATGCCGAAGGTGAAGGCCATAACCACCGTTAAAATCACACCAACACCAACTGGTAACAGACTTCAAGCAAGCTACAGACAGCCGAGGACTCCTCATGTGAGCAGCAACATACTGAAATGCAGCCACAAGGACAAGCAACCAAAGGCCGTGGAACATCTGCGTGCATGTGAGGAGGGGACACTTCACCAAGGGCACATGGTGAGCACACTTCCTTCAAGTCTAGCTTCCAGTGTTCCACTGGCCCTGTGAATGGTAAGATGAAAACCATTCTAAACAAGCCCATTTCCACAAGTGTCCGTAGGGTGACTGAAGTATTTTGGGGGGCCAGCCCCACAGTGCTGGATTTCAGAGTGGCTCAGAAGCCTCTGCCCTGAGGACGTGATTTATGGCTGCCTGCCCAGAGGAAGGATAGTGACCAAGAGAGACTGCAGGGGGTGCACACTGCCGGTGGACCTCCCAAAGAGGCCCTGTGTACCTGGACAGCACCCTGTCCTCTTGTCCACTAAGTCAGTAGAATATAAACATAGCACCAGGCCATGGTGGATAGTCCTTGGGTCAGAGCACTGAGCTGCTGCTTAACTTTACTGTAAAAGAGCAACTCTGGGGAGGGGCTTGGCATTCTCCATTAAGCAGGCTAGATAGTTCTGGAGACACGACACATTTGACCACTAGGTCATGGGTGAGTGGCTGGCCGGTTCAGCTTCTTCTTCCCATCGACCTTCAGAGGCCCTGGGTGTTCCTGGCTGGTTCACACAATTGCCTGC
Source organism: Marmota marmota marmota (assembly GCF_001458135.2). Classification (NCBI taxonomy): domain Eukaryota; kingdom Metazoa; phylum Chordata; class Mammalia; order Rodentia; family Sciuridae; genus Marmota; species Marmota marmota. The sequence goes on along the minus strand of NW_025999900.1, from coordinate 67,210,794 downwards.
TTGATGTCTCTGAAGGCTCCTCAAACTCCAGTGTGCAGACCTGCTTTCCTGAGACTCTTCCCTTCCGCCAGGCTCCCTCCAGTCACCTTCCCCCTTTAAACTCACAGCAGCAGTCTTCCTTCCTCTAGCTACTCAGACAAAAACCCACACCGGCACCCTTGTTCTTCCCTCTCACTGACCTCAGATCCAATCCAAGAGAAATGCAGTTGTTTCTTATTTCAAAGCACATACAGAGCCCAGTGAGCATCTGCAGCGGGCCCACGCTTGCCTGGACCAGCATGACCTCTCGCCCATTACTGCCAACAACCTCCGCAGGGCTTTCCTGGCTCTTCCTCGCTTGCCCATGAGGAATTCCAAACATAGCTCCAGAGCAGTCCCTCGACACTGAAGGCGTGCCACTCTGGCTGGAATCCCCAGCAGCTCCCATGTAAGAGCATCTACAATGGCCCACAAAGCCCACTGACATCCTGGTGCTGTCCCAACATCTCTGCTCCAGGCCATGAGGGTTCTGGCTATTAGGCTCTGCAGTGCTCTCTGCTCCAGCCTGGACAAGCTGCTGTTCAAGGAGCCCTGCACCTACCCTTGGAGCTACTCATCACACGACAGCCTGAACGCGGGGCCCTCAGGAGCCTCCGGCCTGCTCTGTGGTGTCCTTCTTCGCATTTTTGTTCCGCACTAAGTAGCTCATTACTTCTTGTTTGTTGACCAGCTGTTGGAATGTATGTTGCAGTCCGACAGAGGTCTGTGTTTTCTGTTCACAGATGGGTCCAGCACAAGAGTGCCCTGTCTGTGGTAGACAGTAAGTACCTGTGACCGAAGGGCCGTCCAGACTTTCATACTCCTGGCAACAACCAACCCAGGATCTGAAACAGCACCCTGATTAAAGTGACAATTTCCCCAAGACACTAAAGCATTAAACTAAGTGACAAGTTCATTACCTCCTCTCCATGACATGTAGGTGTTATAAAAAAAAACTGTAGGACTGATGTGAGATCCATGAGGAAGGAAAGAGGGACATCATACACTGTACGACAGTCGACCCAGGGCTGCCTGAGCCAGCCTCTCTCCACTGCGGGGTGTGCTCAAGTGCCCTCCCTCTTAGCGCATAGGGAAGGCTGGGGAGAAAAGGGGTTCAACGCCAGGATCCACGATGAGGACAAAGTGGCCCTGAGCATGCAGATCTGTTCCTTGGCTTTTACCCACCTTGGTGATGGGGGCAAGGAATGTGCTTTAGGGGCTACCTTAATCTAAGTCTTAAATACAGTATTAGGAGACAATGCAAGTTTTACTGAGAAAAAGTGAATTTTTAATTATCTTGTGAATCTACTTAGAAAAACACACACAAGCAATGTTCACAACTATAAATTTAAACCTTTTTTGCACTAAAAAAAAAAAACAAACACAAAACAACAAACACAAAACCACAGGCATGAACTGTAAACCTGTATTAATATCAACTAGTCTTAAGGTTAACTCTTAGCAGTAATTCAGTATTTTCCTCCTTGGCAATTGTAATGTTTTAGCACCAAATGATCTCCCACAGAGGTACTAGTAACAACACTGGCTGCCAGTGTAAGGAGATGTTTCCACACACACTCCTTGCACACACACCTTCCACTCACACCAACAAGGAGACATGTGCAGATGGTGTCACACGCTGACTCCAGGGCAATGGAAACAAGACAGAGGCACGGGGTCACACGACTTTAATGTAGTGCATTTGTAGAAAAGGCCAGCCTCCGCTCCCAGGCGTGCGCTTGTCCTCAGACTTTAATGTCATGATTTAGAAGATGCAGACGTTATTGCCTAAATATTATTCTATACATTTCCATCAGTGTTCAGGAAAACACTTTAAATTGCTACTTAATTTACACCATAGTGACTGGGTTACAGCTTTAGCTCATTGGCAATTTTGGAAGCAATATTTTTGAAAGCTATGGATGTCCCTGATATCCGCTTGAACCGGACCCCATTCAGAGACAGTCTCGGCAGCTTACACACCTCCATCTCCCACTGCACCATGTTCTCTGCGTGCCCGTCGCCCTGGACGCAGAAGAGCAGGAAGCGCTCCCTCTGCTCATAGTCACAGTTATTGGCGTCCAGCACTTTGCGGATTTCCCGCATCATGTCACTGGGATCCATGGAACTAGTGGTTTTCATGCTCCAGGTGAAGCGCAGGGAGCGAGGCTTTGCTTCTTTGTTCTCATCCTTCGGCTCAGCATGGACGTTGCGACTGGAATGCACAGGGGCAGGGTCATTCTCTACTGTACAGGACAGCGAGCCCTTTCTACCATCAACACAAAATGACAATGACCTCCACCCTTTGCCTGTGCAGACTTGCATTTGCTAGGAAGTGTTCCTCTGTTCCCACCATCCCAACCAGAAGCCACATGCACAAGAATCTACCTGGCTGAAAAGTCTTCACTAGCCCCTCTATTGACTAAAACTAAGAGAGTGATTTACTCAGCAGAGTCCTTGGAATCAGCACAGTGAAGACAAGGCCTAGGTCTGTGTCCGGGAAGTACTGGTGGCCTGCCTCAAAATTCTGCCTACCCCACTGTTGCGCTGCTAATCTAGTCCTGCTCACCATGACTGTGGCAGAAACTGGTACTCAGGATTACCAGGGGACTCCACGCCTACAGCTCACAATCACTCTTCCCTGTCAACAGCCCCAGATGCTGAGTGCACGGCCAGGTTGGCCATCCTTATGGTCACTTCCATTCCAATGTTTTTCCTTTTCTCCATTTTGCTAAACTTCCAATTTCATAGTTAAAAACAAAAACAACATCTGGTGGCATGTGCCTGCAAGTCCCAGCTACCTGGAAGCCTGAGGCAGGAGAGTCACCTGAGCTCTGAGTTCTAGACCAGCCTGGGCAATACAGAGAGATCTCATCTCCTTATCCCCAAAGAAGAAAAAAGGAAGAATTCTTAGATGTCACAATCTTATTAGTGGAAAAGATGGAAAAATGAAAAATTTCAGCTTAATCTGTGCCACACAGGAATGATCTACCCAGTGAATGGATTATTCAGATCACAAGCTAAAATTCTGTGTTGAGATATTTGAAAGGTCATAAAAGAGAGCCCCAGCTCTCACAATTTGGGACTGTGATTGAGAAAACAGCACCAGCTCAGGAGAGGGAGGGCAAGATGCTGGAGAGTCACAGGAGGGGAGTCCAGCCTGGCAAGACAGTGAGACCAGGCAGGACAAGAAGAAAGGGCCTGCTGGGGGCAGCCTGAGCGCTCTGAAGAGCCCCTAAATGGGATTTCAACAAAATACCATTCAGCCAAGGATGAGTTTTGTTTTGAGCAGAAAAACCCAAGGTATGGAGGCAGGAAGTATAGGATGTGTTTCTGGGGCAGAGTGCACAGGTTGCCTGCAACAGGCACAGTGGTACCCCAGGACAGCCCGAGGCCTTGCTCAGCAGTTGCCATGGTGGGCCTCATCTTGCTTGGCATAGGAGGCTGGTCCCATCACCCGCTTCCTATTGAGGATAGGCAATGAATTTGTACAGCAAGAATCTGATCCAGTCTGGAACAGCAGGCCCGGGGGAGGCTGTCTGGCGCTCACCCTAACTCTGCTTCAAAAGGATAGCCGCACCAGCACTCAGGGCCTTGAATTCTGTCACCAGAGCTCACTCTGGAAAGACCAGGAGGAGCAAAGGGGTTAAGGAGGTCCTGACATAGCATGGTGGTGACTGGTGTGAAGCAGGCCAAGTGGAGGAGACCTACAACTACAGAGACAGTCCTAGGCCCATCTGTGACTCCATATCCACGTAATGATAGCCACATAAAACCAAAAAGCAAAATATGACTTCTATAATAATCTTAGAAGAGGAAAATATATCTGGAAAAATGAAAATTCTACTCAGTGTTCTATATTTGTTTCTTGAGAAGAGAACCATGTGAGGAGCCAGGGAGGAGTCCAGGGCCACCCCCACACTTCCCACCAGGCGCAGGGCCTGAACACAGCCATGCACTCAATACACAAGCAAATTCAAAAGGGGCTGGGAAGGCTTCTGCAGCACGCCAGCGCCCTCGTGTGGCTCTGCACCAGGCCCATCTCACAAGTCCTCTCCAAGGACCAGCAGGATTAGGCTGCAAAGCATTCAGAAAAGGTCACCTTTGCCACAGAAATGAGGCAAGCACTAGAAAAAGTTTTAAGTAGATAGAAATCATTTCCCTCACCTTGAGCCCTCATATCGCCCGTTCCTCTCATACTCAGTTGGAAGCCTCAACGAACAGAGTGTGGAAGCAAAGAGAAGTGGGGAAGAGAAGAGAGAACTTACATAGCAGCACAACACTGTCCTGAACACACACATCATGCAGCGAACACATCTGAGTACTTTCTAGTCACCAGTGAGCCTGTGGCAGTGCTGTGTGCTTCTCTGGGAGGACACGGGCATGCACAGGGCTGGGCAGCATGCCACATTGTCCTCCCACCTCTTCACCTGGGCACCTCCATGCCTTGGACCAGAGTGGCTCTGGCTTTTGTACCTCACCCACAGAAGAATGGGTTTCCAATTGAAAGGAAATAAGGCTATCAGTTGAACTCTGCATTCAATTATAACATTTTCTGTCCAAGGGAAAATTTGACAATGAGGAAGATCAACTGAAAAATAGTCAAGGAGTGGAATTCCCAGCAGGAAGAAAGCACTTTTCCCACAGTTAAAAGAGCCTTCCAGTGACCAATCAGTTTTGTAAACACAAAAACTGGCAGCCTGGCCTTCCTGCTCCAAATAAGCACAGGCACACTGTGGTCCTTAAAGGCAGACTTCCTGCCTCATAAGTGTGGATTCCAAAGGCAGCAGTATTTTTGGCCTCTTGATTGTCAACACCAAAAACATTAATGAAATCAGAATGCCTCTTATTGCAGTGCTCTAGGGAAAACAGTGAGAGGTGCTTCTTCAGTGCTAGTAGGAAGTGGCTTTAGATAGAACACTGTTTACTCTTCAATTCTCCAAAAATATTAAAACACTTCTGTTCTGCAGCTGCTCACATCTTAATATCTGAAAAAGTCAAACGTAATGAGGCTGTAGGTTTGGATTATATGCTTGTCTCCTATATTAGAGTATTAGCCAATTTCTGTCATTTTTAAAGCCTTTCGCCAATCCAATCCTCAGTAAAATAAAAATGATCACTAACTCAATTACCACTTACCTTTTGCATGCTTGTGGCTAATCATTAATTGTACATTCATGTTACTGAACATCCCGTTCTTCAAACAGGAGCATGCTAAGTGATATTAGTATTAAGACAGAATTATTTGGATGCTAAATAATTCTACCAAAGACAGGAAACGCAGAGCATGCACAGGCCTTTCGCTGCAGGGGTGCCACAATTCTTTCAAAATGTCTGACAGAGTTAATCTATTTCTTTCCAGTTTCCCCTTGAGGAAATAAGTATTTAGTTCTCAGCAGAAAGTTTAGTTTTTAAGGAAAAAACAGGGCCAGAAAGCCAAACCTGATGTTAATTGCAGGAGCCATTTGGTGGGATGAGGATTGAAAAATAAGTGTGCATATATAAATCCTACCTTTTGATAAACCTGAATGACATGTTTCTAAAAGAAATTAAGCCAAAAAAAAATTAATAGAAAGGACTCGCACAATTTATATAGAAAATCTAATCAATTGTAGAGAAAAAAGAAAACAAAAACCAAAAACCCTAAACATATAGGGCTCCTCTTCCAGCCAATAATCAATGAGACAATGACATTCATTGAAAAAGTAAAAAGTATTACAGGTAATTAAAGGAGTATGTTATCTTTTAATTAGAAATATATTAAAAAAAAACTACTTGTAAGAAGAAGTTTAGAAGTAAATATTGACATTGGCTGTAATTAAATTTACTTAAAGTTGTTCAGATGGATAAACTTTTAAGAAAGAATTCAATGTCTTAGGTTCAAGAAACGATATGTCACAAATGATACTCGTAATAACATTTCTAAATTTTCTTCAGAACGTTATGAACAAAAATCTTGCTTTCTCATACATAGACACAAAAATCTCACTACAAAAGATTTAACTATCAAGAGCATCATTAATTATTTCAGGTAGATGACTTAACAGAAAGTTTGTTACAGTGGTATGATATAAATTGCTTTTTAGGCTACTGAGAGATTTAGATCTCAAAATGAAAATAAACTACCAAGATAAAACAGTATGGATTTATCTAATAAACTGGAAGAACTGTATTTAAAAGGGGTCACACTAAGGTCACTGAAAGAAATTTAAGGAGATACTCAGGTTATGCTGAATAGATTCTGACAATACATTTTTCAAGCTATGGATCAGGTTCTCGTAGTCACATGATCAGCTGCCCTAGGCTCAGCTCAGATCCAACAGGACAGAGGGGCACTCAGATGTATCTGCTAGAGACTGAAGTAATGAAATCCCTGGATTTTTTTTTTTTTTTTTGGTACCAGGGATTGAATTGACCACTGAGCCACATCCCTGGTCCTATTTTGTATTTTATTTAGAGACAGGGTCTCGCTAAGTGCCCCACTTTTGCTGAGGCTGGCTTTTTTTTTTTTTTTAGAGAGAGAAAATTTTTTAATATTTATTTTTTAATTTTTGGCAGACACAACATCTTTGTTTGTATGTGGTGCTGAGGTGAGGCTGGCTTTGAACTTGTGATCCTCTTGCCTCAGCCTCCCGAGCCACCATGCCCAGCAAATCCTTTGATTTTTTTTCCCTTCTAATTTGGATTTAATGCTGGCATTGCTTCAGAGATTAACTGACAAAAATTGAACAATGTTTAACTACTATAGACAACTGCAAACCACCATCAAATGTGGCACACTGCAGGCTGTCTACTTTAAAGAAACACATGTGAAATATTTTAAAAATAACACTACGTAACTATTAAGGTGGCATTACCTGAAAGATTATTTTAGTTGAAAAAAATTGAAGATTAAAAAGAGCTTTTAAAATACATTTTCATATCTAAGTCTTCTGTCTGGGAAGTCAGAATTATTTTTCTGACGTGCGAGAAAGGTGGAAGGTGCTGGCAGAGGGGAGCCTTGTACCCTGAGGGGGAACAATTGTGGTCTGGACCACTGTAAAGGGTCCCCAGCTCTCCAAAGCCATGCACTGTTCACACCCGACCAGTGTGTTAAAGTGCCAGGGTCCACTGTTTTAGCTCTCCAGGCACTGCAACTTGAATCCTAGCAATTTTTGCCAAGGGGAGAAGCAGCTTCAACTGCAGCGGCAAGGATTTTGACTATTTTTAAGAACAAGCTGTCTGTAACCGAAGTATAGTACTAAAGAAGATGATAGCCCTCAATTTGTGAACTTTCACACATTAGGATAAAGAACTTTCTGCAAAAATTTTGGGGTGAAAATAGCCTGGAAATTCTAAAATAAGAAGACTACTTGGTTTGTCTTTTTTTTTTTTTCAAATAAGAAACTGATCTTTAATTTCAATTCAAATACTGTATCATATGAAATAAATGTAATTAGGGGACTGAGGTTGTGGCTCAATGGCAGAGCGCTCACCTAGTATGTGTGAGGCCCTGGGTTCGATCCTCAGCACCAAATAAAAATAAATGGTATTGTGTCCAACTACCAACTTAAAAAAAAAAAAAAAAGAAAAAGAAAAAGAAATAAATGTAATTAGAAAATAAGCAAGCACCAAGAATTCACGCCCCCAGTGGCCTTTTACTGAATTCTCCCAGGGGAGTGCAGGGCAGGGCGGCAAGCTCTGCTCCAGAGCCAGACAGAACTGGTTCAGCTGTGTTTTTGCTATAGGATATGTGCTCCGCCTTAACCTTCTGAAACTTGGCTTCAATTTCTTCTACAAAATTGGGAATATCACCGGGTGCGCTGGCGCACACCTGTAATCCCAGCGACTTGGAAGACTGAGACAGAATTGTGAGTTCAAAGCCAGCCTCAGCAATGGTGAGCACTAAGCAACTCAGTGAGACCCTGTCTCCAAATAAAATACAAAACAGGGGTGGGGATGTGACTCAGTGGCCAAGTGCCCCTGAGTTCAATCCCCGGTACCAAAAAAAAAAAAAAATCTACCCCAAAGGGTGGAATGTGAATAGAAAATATGAGAGGGTGGGGACTATATTACACAAACAGATATACTCTTTGTATACTTAGAAATGTGTGTATATATTATTTTATAGAGAAAATACTCATACATAAAAAATCTGTGCACACTACACACACATCTCTGGATAAAATGAGTATATTTACATATCCATCTGAGCTCACAGTAGGCATTCAAATAATAGTAGTGCATTAACCAATGATAGTCTTAAGGTAACTACAAAATAAATTTAAGGGTTCTAATAGTGTGCAAGATCTTATTTAAAAAGCCCATTACACTCAGGCAAAATGGTGCACGCCTGGGCTAGGGATATAGCTCAGTTCGTAGAGTGCTTGCCATATATGGACAATCTCCAGCACCACACACACAGACAAAAGGTGCACGCCTGTAATTCCAGCAGCTTGGGAGGCTGTGACAGGAGGACGCAAGTACGAGGCCAGCCTCAGCAATTTAGCAAGACTGTGCCTCAAAGTAAAAATCAAAAAGGACTGGAGATGTAGCTCAATGGTAAACTGTTGTGAGTTAAATCCACAGTATCAATCAATATAAAAAGCCCATTATAAAAACCAGGCGTGGTAGCGCACATCTGGATTCTCAGTGCAGGCTGTCTACTTTAAAGAAAGTAGAAAGTGACTCTGGAAGCCGAGGCAGGAGAATCACAAGTTTGAGATCAACCTGGTCTCAAAAATAAAAAGGGCATAAAGCGGGCTGGGGATGTGGCTCAAGCTTTAGCGCGCTCGCCTGCCATGCGTGTGGCCCAGATTCGATCCTCAGCACCACATACAAACAAAGATGTTGTGTCCGCCGAAAACTAAAAAATAAATATTAAAAATTCTTTCTCTCTCTCTCTCTTAAAAAAGAAAGTCATTAAAAAAAAAAAAAAAAAGTCTATTACAGAACAAAGTGTGTGGGCACCTTTTCTGAATTTTGACAGACCTTACTGCTATATATTCCTTTGGCCCAGAGGGGACAACACCTGCTCATATTATGCAGGGACGGGGAGGTAAACTGCCAGAAAATTATAGTATCTCCTCCATCTTGTGTCACTCAAACTTTAGAGGCAGATTGCATTTCAGCCTAGTCCTGAGGAAGGAGCTGGGGGACACACAGGTCTGGGACAGGCTGATCCTTTCAGGGTGACCCCAGAAGAAAGAAAGAAGCTATCCTGGAGCCTCCTGACTGTGCTTGGACTGAACTCCCTAGTTGGTCACTGAAGTGTACCCTTTCAACCATTCTCTTCTGCCTACTATGGAACAGGGTGTCTTAGTAAAGGGGCTGTGAGAAGAGTGAGTGGGTCAACTAAAGCCTCCAGTTCATCTGACTTGTAGTTAGAGCCAGCAGGCTTGGAAGTCCTCCCTCATCAAGTGACTGAAGTCCTGACAACAGACAGACTTGACTGTTGAGCACAATTCACTTAAGTTCTAGGTGACTGATCTCAGATGAAATAAAATTACTGGAGGGATTAAGGAGAATGAAAAGTGACATCTGGCTCAAGTGTAAACAATGGAGATGGTATGAAACTGTGCAGGGAGCTAAGGGACCAGAGGAGGAAGGGCTCTGACCACTTAGGCCCCTAAGAAGATCCTGTTGTTGCTCCCTAGGACACAGGTGGTAAGCAAGAGTGTTTGCACGGGAACACTTGCAAGAGACCCTGGTCACACTGATCACAGAGAGGCTGACTTGAAAGAATTTCCTCAGGGGACTTCAACTTGGGTTTCAGGGCACACTGCTGCCTAATGGTGCATTTCACTGCCTGCTTGTGGTGCAAGCAGCAGCCTTTCTTTTTCTCTTGTATCAGCCAATGTCACTATGTATTCTGCATATTCTACGCTAGATTAGAAGTAAAACCACCTCTAGAGACCTTAGTTTCCCAAGCTCAAGGCCTACTGAACACATAAGCATTGAATACGCAATCAGGTATTATTGAGAATAAGCTGGGGTTTTATCTAGAAAACTACCCCAAGATAAGAAAGTTATCTTGGGCTGGGGATGTGGCTCAAGCAGTAGCATGCTTGCCTGGCATGCCCGCGGTGCTGGGTTCGATCCTCAGCACCACATACAAATAAAATAAAGATGTTGTGTTCGCTGAAAACTAAACAATAAATATTAAAAAATTCTCTCTCTCTCTCTCTCAAAAAAAAAAAAAAAAAAAAGAAAGTAAGTTATCTTGCTTTCAATGTTAACTTCCTGAGAACAAGAGAGAGAACAATTTCCTGATTTAGCCTCTGAGAAACTTAGTGCTCATTACTCAATGATGATGAAGTCAGAGAAGATGATGATGAAGTCAGAGAAGATAAAATGTCTCGCTTCTCTGTGTCTTGGAATGATCACAATGGATCTGTCTTCTGTCCTGGTGACTGCTACAGAGTGCCAACCGCTTGCCCACCTGCCCTGAACGTGCCACATGGACAGATAAGTAATCAGAAGGAATAATAATTAAAGAACAATAACAAAAACCTTCCAAGTGCCAGGCAACTTGTAGGGCTATGAAAACCTAAAATCTTGGAGCTCTATACTTTCTCTTTTAAAGGTTTTAAAGGACAAAGTTCAGACATATACAAAACAAAACCACCAGCACCAGCTCGCCACATAGAAAACACATTCCTCTTTTGCTCTGTTTGCTTGAACACCCCCAGCACCACCTGGCACTTACCTTCTTGTGAGTTTTGAAGTTAATTTACTAAAAAGATTAGTGGAGCCTCTGCTTCGAGTCTGAGACAGTGGTGTGGCTTCGTGGGACAGGCTGGGTGAGGCAGGAGGGCCGTTGTATGTTGCAGTTCGCCGTTCCCGGGGCTGGCCATGGAAAGTGCTACGAATGGCAGTGCCTCTTGGGAAGCGGATTCGGTCCGGGGTGGTGGCACTGCTAATACTGTGGGTTGAAGCAACCGGAGTTCTCTGATCAGGAATGGTGCTAGGAGACCAGAAAAGAAGAGACTCTGACATCTTTGTTCACAAAATCATGGCACATGAAAATTTATAATCACTATGCGGAGAAAGTCAGGTATAGAGAAATTGGTGGAGAAAATCAGGTATAATGTATCCAGATCCAAGGGGAATTTTATAGAACTTAGAAGCAAAAGGTAAGTTCAGTGGGAAAGGGTACCAAAGGAACAGGACAGAACGAGACAAGGCCTCAAAGAGATTAAGGGAAAAGTTTGAACACATTTTCAAGGACAAAATTAAAGCAGGGAATTCCAGGACAGAGAACGGCTAACTCACACTCTTCTCCCCCTTCACTTCCCTCTCAAATTGCTCACACACAGAGAACCGTGCCAAAATGAAAGGAAGGACTGCAGGTCCTGAAGAACTGTAGAACAGGCAACTAAAAAGTTTGGAAGCACACAAATGGCATAAAGTTCCACATGCTGAAAGCAACTTGGGGAGGAGAGGGAATGTCTCACACCCTCTGTAATACGCAGACACACACAGATGACCAAGGACACCATGAGCAGGATGCGCTTAACTAAAACCAGACAGAGGAGGACATCTTGTGGGCAACTGCAACAAAATCTTAACTATAGAATCCACGGCACAGAATTAAGCAGCAGCGGGTGACACTGGTTTCACGAGGAATGTGAGTTTTCTTACGTAGCCTTGAAGTTATCTCCTTCACTGTCTATTGGAGGTAACATCATCTTGGGGTGCCCAGAGGCTGACATGGACATCGACTTCTGATGTCTCAGCCGACAGGTAGAAGATGTGGCACAGACTGAGGCAGGGCTAGCTGCATAAGCGAACACTTCCGTCAGGCTGGGGGGTGGGTCAGGCAGAGGCAGAAACAACAGCGTGCTGAAGCAGTGGCCACGGAGCAGCCTGCTAAGCACACGCCGCCCTCCCCAGGCCCCTTCCAGACACGTTCTGGAGATTCTGGGGCGATTGCTGACCTGTTAGCTGCTTTTTTTCAAACAGTAATTTTAAAAGTTTATTACCTCAGAGAAAATAAGAGTTCTGGATATTCATGTGAGAGGACTGGTGTCTTTTGAGATTTGCATAAAATAATGTCTACTCTAAAAGAGATGTTTCAATACAAATTCAGATGGTAAAGTGAATAAGTGATAAGAATACCATGCTCTCAACCTAGTCCCCAAATGTAATGACTATCTTTTTAAAAAAATATTTTTAGTAAAAAAAAAAAAATTATATATATTAGTGGTAGATGGACATAATACCTTTATTTTTATTTTTATGTGGTGTCGAGGATTGAACCTAGTGCCTCCCAAGTGCAAGCGTTCTACCACTGAGCTACAACCCCAGCCCACTGTAATGACCATTTATTTACTGCAGTCCTAGGGATTGAAACCAGAAGTGCTCTACCACTGAGATATACCCCAGCCCTTTTTGAGACAGAATCTCAGTGAAAGACCTGGCTGGCCCTGAACTTGCAATCCTCCTGCCTTGACCACCCAAGTCACTGGGATTATAGGTGTGTGCCACCATGTCCAGCTACAATGATATTTTTTGGTACTGGGGATTGAACACAGGGGTGACTGACCACTGAGTCATACCCCCCAGTCCTTTTTTATAAAATTTTGTTTAGAGACAGGGTCTCGTTGAGTTGCTTAGGGCCTTGCTAAGTTGCTGAGGCTGGCTTTGAACTCACAATCCTCCTGTCTCAGCCTCCCAGGCCACTGGGATCATAGGCATGAGCCACTGTGCCCAGCTACAATGACATATTTTCAATGGACGAATGAAGTCATGGGTATAGGGAGCAGCTGTTATATATCAAAATATTCTATTGCATTATGAACAATGGCTTAGACCCTCCTTTATAAGGAATAGTTGAAAAAATGAAGGAACTGTGATTGGGCAAAGGGGAGGGAAGGAAAGGGTGGGGGTATGGAGGCAGGAAAGATGGTGGAATGAGATGGACTTCATTACTCTAGGTACATGTGTAAATGCACATATGGTGTGACACTATATCATGTACAACCAGAGAAACGAAAAGTTGTGTTGCAATTGTGTACAATGAATCAAAATGCTTTCTGCTATTATGCCTAATTAGAATGAATGAATGAATAAATAAATAAATAGCTGACATTTCTAATAAGTCAACAGTCCAGGGGCACTTAGCCACGAAGCCACATCCCTGTCCCCTTTTTATTTTTGAGACAAGGTCTCGCTAAGTTGCCTAGGGCTTGCTAAAATGCTGAGCCTGGTCTTAAACTTGCATCCTCCTGTCTCAGCCTTCCAAAGCACTGGGATTATATGTGTATGCCACCATGCCAGCCAGAGCCTCATTTTTCAAGATGGTTTTTACCATCTTGATCAGAGCAAATTAACCATTTGCAGGAAGAGTGAAAGAGTGGCTGGTAGCCAGCAGTTTCTACTGGCATAGATAGCTCTAGACATAACTACCCATGGGAGCAACACAAGGATCACACAATTCCTCAATTTCAGCTCTGCCCCCATGTCCTAGGGTTCCAAAGGGACACAGTTTCTTTCCTTAAGAATGGCAGGACTGGGATTCTGACACTATTCTCAGTGTCTTCCTCCTGGCACCCTTCCCATGTCTTGAGCACTAGCACCTGATGGTGCTCCCCTTCTGCCCCCGTATCCTAGCCACTGTGGTATCTTGCTGGTGTTGACATGGAGGATTCAGGGGGTCCTCCTCTCCACATTTACTTCTGTGGTTAGTGTGGGGCTGCCCCCTCCCACCCCCCACCCCCCGGTCTCCATGCCTTTGTCCCCAAATCTCCAGTTTAGCTACCAGAGCTGAGACCTTCCTAAAACATAAACCCAACCTTGCAGTTTATCTGCTCATGACCTTTCTCAGGGGTCTTCAGGAAGTTCAGATCCTCAATTGGCAGAGCTGTCATGGCCCTGTCAGGCACTGCTCTAGCCCCTGCCATCTCTCCAAGTTCCACCTCCTGGAACTGGACTTCCAGGTCATCAGAACTTTCATTCTCTGTCTGGTGAGCTGCCATCTTTCTATTCCTGCTTCAAAGTTCAGCCAGAGGCGGTCTCCTCTGTGAAGATAAACCTGACACTCCCCACATGAGCTGAACTATTTCTTCTTCATCTTTAGCTCAGGCTTGCACCTGTACTGTGGTGATTCCTTTCCTGGAAGAAGCGCCTGCAGGTGCATTTCATCACTGTCTCGAGTGCACCAGAAAGCCCTAACTGCAGCAAATCTCCCCCTAACAGGTTGGCCCATTAGCCACTGGAATTGTGATGGTCCCAACAGGAGGGAGACAGAGGTCTTTGAGATGAATGGCTCAGAAGAGCTGCTTGTCTCTGTGTTTTGCTTGAGAATTTTTCTCTGTGCCTTGGGAGAGAGGCTCAGGTAGCTAAGAAAGAACTGAAAACAAATGCATTATAAACAGAAGAACCTATTCTGTTTTGCTTTTTTCCATTCAACATCTCTTCTCCTCCTGTGGTGCCAGTACTTACAGTTTGTTCTGGGGGAAGCAACTCTAGGTGCCTGGGTTGCAGGTGATACTGATCCCACCCAGACCTCCCAGCTACCTTGGCCCTTGAGGCAGACCTACACAGCTGAAGGAGACAAACTCAGGGCTCCTGTCTGAGTAGAGCTGTGTGGGGGCGATGTCAGGTCTGCAGCAAGCCCCATCATGGAACTGCTACAGGAGGCACAACTAGGAGCTGGACGTGACTAGCCAAGAACATTTTTTTGATTGTTTTTTGGGGTACATTATAATTATATATGTAATAGTGGGATTCACTGTGACATATTCATACATGTACAACAATAATTTAAATAATTTCATTCATTCCCCCACTTCCCCCAATTCCCTTGGTCTCCCTTCTAATTTCATAAGAACCCCTCTTTTCTTTTTTTTTTCTCTTTAGCTTCCACATATGAGAGAAAACAAAATCTTTCATTTCCGAGTCTGGCTCATTAACATAATGCTTGGATGTTCCAATCATTTTCCTAAACTTTTTTTTTTTTTTTTTGTACCAGGGATTGAACCCAGAGGTGTTTAACCACTGAGCCACATCCCCAGCCCTGTTTATATTTTATTTTGCTTAGGTGCTCGCTAAATTGCTGAGGCTGGCTTTTAACTCGTGATCCTCCTGCCTTAGCCTTTTGAACTGCTGGGATCATAGGCGTGCAGCACCCAGAACTTAATTTTTTTTTTTAAATTTTAAATATTTTTAATTGTAGATGGACATAATACCTTAGTTTTATTTATTTACTTTTACGTGGTGCTAAGGATAGAACCTAGTGCCTCACACATGCTAGGCAAGTGCTCCACCACTGACTTACTACCCCAGTTCTACCCAGAACTTTTAAAGATACATGAACCACTATATGAACTTTTTTGTCTTTATTAACCCAGTTTGGACTGTCACACACAAAAGAGCCTCTAAACTTGGTTTAAGTATTTGACGAAATGATTTGCTGTTACCTATACATGATTTATAGGCATACACACTCTCTCTTATTATTTTTCTAAGAAGTCACAGATGAGCATCATTGTCTCTTGTTCTCTGATCTGTTCCAAGCAGGTCAGTGGTCAGTAGATACATTTGGGTGCCCTAGCCAGCTGCTAACATTTTTTGCCAAACTGGGAACTAGGATCAATGACTGCACTGAGGAAAGCAGGAAAGGAGAGGCAGGACTTGTCTGCCATTTCCCCTGGAGAACATAAACAGCTCAAAGTTTCTGGAAAAGGGTAGGCCTTTCAGGCAGTGTCTGGCCCAGGAAGCATACTACAGATGCCTGGCTGAGGTGAAGGCAAAACCTAGAGGGCACGTAAGACAGCGAGAGTAGATGCACAGGTGCCTTGCAGCGGAGACCTGATCCTCCCTGAAGGGAGAGGACTTTCTAAAATGGAAGTGTAACTTATACTTTAATTTTGAATTATTATTATTTGTGGTTACTGGGGATTGAACTCACAGGTGCTCTACCGCTGAGCCACATCCCTGGCCCTTTTTATTTTGAATCAGGGTCTTGCTAAATTGCCCAGGCTGGTCTCTGACTTGTGATCCTCCTACGTCAATCTCTGAGTAGCTAGGATCACAGGTGTGTGCTACTATACCCAGCTCCAATAATATTTTTATTTAGAAATTTAATTCATGTTACACCATGAATTCCACAAAGCAAGCAATGAAACAGGATATGTATTGCTGACTTCTGTAGCAGGCTTAGCATTCTGCTTTGGAAACGGTAAATTTTTGCTGCATTTCAAGCTCATACAACCAAACTCACAAAACACTATCTTCAATGTATAGACCCTATACAATAATGGGCTAATATATATTCTACAAGCTCATTGAGTTGGTTGTTGTGAGAGTTTAAACAATATTTCCCCTAAGAAGAGTATTGAAAATGATGTTACGTTTCATAGTTTAGCCCATAATAATCCTCAACTGCAAAATAGTATATTGCATTTGCTTTAATAGATAATGGGTCCAAAGAGGAATTGTTTTTTAAGTTGCATGAAGCCAAGTTTCTATGAGCCTTCCCAACTGTTTTGTATTTGTGACTGATAATTTCTTCTTTCTGAAACTCTAATCGACTTACAGCTGCTAAGGGACAGGCACTTTGAATTGTTTGCTATTCAGACTCCTCTCCCACATCAGAACATTTTGATGTGATATGTGCTCACTAAAAGCATACTCAGGTCAGGCAAAAGCAGAATTAAAACTATTCCTGTATAAAAGGCACATGTGTTCACTGTCATTAGTCCTTTTCCCTGTGGCCCGATGCTAACCAAGCAGATAAAATAGTAAAATCACTTTACAATGAAAAATTTTAACCAATGATACCTAGTTCCCAAACTTCTTTTAGGACTCTGTTGTGTTTTACCTTAAGGGTACAATATTACTTCCTTAAATGACCACAATCTTTTACAGTCTTATGTAGCACGGGGGCTGATGAGCAGAATGCCAGGGTAGGTTGCTCAGCAGCACGATTAACTTGCAAGGTTAGGCACAGTCTATGGAAACCAGGAAAAGTCTTCACATTCTTTCTGAGCAATTTATGATTCATAACAAGAGCTAAGATTTATTGAGCACCATGTGTTAGTGTTAGTGTTTTGCTTCGTGGTCAGAAGCAACACAGCAGAAAGCAGGCTGGCCATCAGCATGCCTGGCTCCAACATGAGTCCCACACAGAAAACCACGCACAGGAGCTTGTGCCAAAGCAAGAACCTGCCAAGACCTGTGCTTCCCGCAGACACCAATGACAAGCTCCATCTCTCACACAGGAAAGCTGACAATCAAAGAAAGATTGCACTAGAATCAGTACATAAAGCTGATTTTAAAAAGAAAAGAAAACAAACAAACAAACTATATATATATAAAAACCCACTTATGCTGTCTTGTGGCAAAAGGAAAAATAATCTGTATTTGGTGAGCCTTTGAAACAACATCCTATTTTCAGAGTAGAATTTTGAAGGTGGTTAGGGCTTGTTAAGACAGGCATAGGCCTTGGTTTTGTCAGCCCCAATCATTTATGTTGGAATTCTGTATGAACAGCTGCATACAGAATAGAGTCCAACATATTTAAGGTTGAAAGTGGAACAATGTGCTTGTTCCAGAAGTTAACAGGCCCAGGCATCCTGCAGCTCACTTGCATTTTCAAGTAGTGAAGTCATAAGATGTGAGGTGGGAGAGGACAGGACAAAGCAGAGAGCTTTGAGTCAATGATGCAGAGGGAAGCCTCAACCATCAATGTTAAGGGAGGGAAAATTGTCACATTCATGTCTTCACAAAGTGAAAAACATGACCACTAGTTAGCCTTCAAACTCAATACTTGTATAGTTTTTCAATTACTCTATAAAATAGAATAAAATGCAGATATTTTGAAAACTACAAGCCCTGTTTTGTAGGGTGTGGTGCTGAAGTTCTGTTTGGCTGAAGACAACATCTTCCAAAGCAAAGTATTTCAATGACTGATGCTGAGAGAAGCAAGAAGGCCCAGGTGACAGTCAACTTCATCTGGCCCAGGTGATAGATACAGGGCAGTCAACCTAATAAGGAAGGTGTCTGTAGGGGATGCAGAAAGGAAATGACTCAAAGGAATTAAAGAAGTCTTTAAATTACTTCCATGAATAAATGGAGTAATTTTAAAAAAGGTGAACTGGAGAAGGGCACGTGTGCACTTGGCCTGAGTGTGCAATGTGCACACAGTCACAAGGGTGGAAGCAATGAAAGACTTGCTCTAAACACTCTCCCGCAGCCCCCTTTTTGGTAGTAGGGATTGAACCCAGGACTGCTTAACCACTATGCCACATTCCCAGCCCTTTTCTAAATTTTTTAAAATTTTGATACAGGGTCTCATTAAGTCACCTAGGGCTTTGCTAAGTTGCTGAGGCTGAGGCTGACTTAGATTTGCCTACCTCAGCTTCTGGAATCACTAGGATTATAGATGTATGCCACCATGCCTGACTCTTTAATTTTTTTTTTTTTTTAAAGAGAGGGAGAGGGGGGAGAGAGAGAGAGATAGATAGATAGAGAGAGAGAGAGAATAATTTTTAATATTTATTTTTCAGTTTTCAGTGGACACAACATCTTTATTTTATGTGGTGCTGAGGATCAAACCCAGCGCCCCGTGAATGCCAGGCGAGCTTGTTACTGCTTGAGCCACATCCCCAGCCCTAAATAGTTTTTTGTCATAAGGAAAAAGACAATGTTAAGACATACACACAGGAGTCAGAAAATAGGACACCACAATGTAAATATTTCTTAAAATTCATTGACTGATTAATAATCTTACATAAAAAACAGCCTCTTATCAGTTCAAGCCTAAATTACCTATGAAACAGGGACATGATGGACAATTAGGGTTTAAGCAGGGGAGGGTCTTTTTCAGGGGTCACAGAAGTTATGGGTCACATGTCATCTGACTAATAGAAACAGAAACCATCAGTGACATTTTAGAGAGTGTCAGAAGAAAAAAAAAAAACACTTTGATGTTAGATATGACCAGATGATATTCATGTCCCTGGGAGGCCAAGAGACCACAAAAGATGTGAACTTATTTCATGGATCTTCACTCCAGAACTCACTTTTATATTTTCACTTGGAATTTAGTTGATACACTACTTTTCCAAAAATAAAGAAGGAAAATCCATACCAGTCTGGGAAAACTATTCTATATAGAACATACATTTAATTACACTCTATCAACTCAAGTTTCTTTTTTTTCTCTCTCCCTAAACTAGTCCTACCTCATGGTCTCTGGACCTACTTAATCCTACTTTTCTGTTTACTTATTTTATTTCATAACCCAAGACAGTTGTTTGCAGCTGTCTGATGCTCCTCTTCTGCCTTACTGTCTTTTAAACCATTCAGAATATCAGACTCCCTTTCTTCTGGATGCTCCAATATGTCTGAGGGAGGGACTCTGCTGCTACCATGGCCATTGGTGTCTTTGTGGCACTGGTACCCTTTCTTGAATACTCACTGTCCTACCTCATACTCCCTGCCTCAGGCCCCCAGCCTCCCACTTTCAACCCTGCTTAAGTAACTGACATGTACAAAATCTGACCTCCCTCACCCCATTCACTGTTCTGCAACAAGCCAACAGCCAGCCACGCTCTATCTCATGGGGAGGACTAACCTAGTACTCTTCTCATCAGGCCCTGCCAGCCAGGAGGGTATACTTGGGACAGTAAGAATTTGGAAACCTAGCATCTTGCAATCAAATTTACTTACCTTCCAAGAATACTTACTATTATTTGAATTTTGATTATAAAAACTGAGAAATAAACAACATACTTCCATTTCTCTTAGGAAAAAGAAATTTTTGTGCCAACAGGTCACTGTCATACCTGTTCTCCTTGCCATTCTGGATGACTGAATGCCTGTCTGCTGTGGTTCTCTCACTGCAAACATAAGTATTGCGCCGTGTCATCCCTCCAGATGCTGTGCTACTCTGTAAGAAAAGGGCATTTCTCTGTTAAACTATTAGGTTAAGTACAGACCAATAAGGAAAAAAAGAACTCATCTATGTAAACACAAATACTCAATCTTTAAAAATATGCTAAATTATCAACAGCAATGGCCAAAAGACAAAAAAAAAAAAAGGAGACGCCAACTTGTATAACTCTCATCTGGTAGACCCAGTGAAAAGTAGCTATGACAGAGTGACTTTGAAAAGCTGGTCTATTAATAACAAATAAAATAATCATCCATAGATTACTTAAAATCAGGACAATAGGGTGACCCACTATTTTTTAAAAGCAAGTACTTTCAAAATAAAAAATTATTATATAAATATATAAATTATGAAGTAAAAAACTCTTGACATAAAACATCTGCATGATATTGGATTTGATAACAGATTTATAGACAGGACACCAAAAACATGAACAACTTAAAATAAATAAATAAATGAAAATAAGGCAGATTTTAGCAAGTGGATAAAGTTATGGGTGCAGTGGTGCACACCAGTAATTTCAGCAACCCAGGAGGCTGAGGCAGAAGGATCAAAAAAAATTTTTTTTAAATTTAATATTTATTTTCTAGTTTTCGATGGACACAACATCTTTGTTTGTATGTGGTGCTGAGGATCGAACCCAGGCCGCACGCTTGCCAGGCGAGTGCCCTACCGCTTGAGCCACATCCCTAGCCCAGAAGGATCAAATTTGAGGCCAACTTTAGCAATTTTGCAACTCAGTGAGACCATGTCTCAAAAAAAAAAAAAAAAAAAAAAAAAAAAA
>NW_025999900.1:67156841-67189541 GCF_001458135.2 Marmota marmota marmota | reverse complement strand
AAAAAAAAAAAAAAAAAAAAAAAAAAAAACCAACTTGAGCTGGATTCACACCTGCAATCACAGTGACTCAGGAGGCTGAGAGGCAGGAGAATCTCAAATTTGAGGTCAGCTTCAGCAAATTAGTGAGACCCTGTCTTAAAATAAATAAAAAGGGCTGGGGGTGTAGCTTAGCACCTCTGGGTACCAAATCCCGAGTAACAAAAATAAAAATAAAAGTAAAAAGGGCAACTTGAATAGAAATTTCTCCAAAGAAGTTATACAAATGGCCAAAAAGCACAGAAAAAGATGTTTGATTATCATTGGTCATTAAGGAAATATAAATCAAAACCATGAAATACTACTTCATACTCACTAGGATGGTTATAATAAAAATGAAAATAGTGTTGGCAAGGATGTGGAGAAACAGGAACTCTCATATATTGCTGGGAGGAATGTAATATGATGCAGATGTTATGGACAGTTTGGTAGCTCCTCAAAACGTTAAACAGAATGACATGACCCAGGAATTTTATCCTTTGGTATTATGTCCAAGATAAATGAAAAGCTAAATAATCCACATGGAAATTTGCACACAAATGTTTATAACACTTTATTTGGGGCTGAGGTTGTGGCCTAGTGGTAGAGTGCTTGCCTAGCATGCATGAGGCACTGGGTTCCATCCTCAGCACCACATAAAAATAAAATAGAAATGCAGTATCCACCTAAAAAAACTAAAAAATAAATATTAACAAAAGAATGTTTATAACTTTATTGAACATAATCAAAAGGTGGAAATAACCTAAATTCCTATCGACAGATATTCAGACAAATTGCGGTCTGCATGTACCCAAAGGCATATTAGTTAGCTGTAAAAAGGAATAGAGTACTAATACATGTTACAACTCATATGAATTCTGAAAACATGCTGAGTTAAAGAAGGCAGACACAAAAGAACACACATTACATGGCTCCACTTATATGAAATGTTCGGAACAGGCAAGCCTGGAGAGAGAAAACAGACTGGTGATTGCCAGGGGAGGAAGAATGGGATGATATTTAATGGGTAGAGGGTACTCTTTGGGATTGTTGAAATCTTAAGAAACTAGAGAGAAATGGTGATTGCACAACACTGANAAGATTATAGGACTGAGGTTGTGGCTCAGTGGCAGAGCACTTGCCTTGAACATGTGAGGCACTGGGTTCGATCCTCAGCACCACATAAAAATAAAGATATTAAAAAAAAATATTCTAGGGCTGGGGATGTGGCTTAAGTGGTAGCGTGCTCGCCTGGCATGCGTGCGGCTCGGGTTCGATCCTCAGCACCACATACAAAGATGTTGTGTCCACCAAAAACTAGAAAATAAATATTAAAAAATTCTCTCTCTCTCTAAAAAAAAAAATATTCTTTTAGTTGTAGATGGACATGATATCTTTACTTATTCATTTTTATGTGGTGCTGAGGATCGAACCCAGTGCCTCACATGTTCAAGGCAAGTGCTCTGCCACTGAGCCACAACCTCAGTCCTATAATCTTTTTTCTAATCATATAATTTTTGAACAAAGATAAAGCACTAACCCTTAATACAGCATGAGTGGACCATGTGCAGTAAAACATTGAAAACTAATGGGACAAATTATGATAATGTTGTTGCTATCATCTGGATGACTGTTCCCCAAGGTCCAGACGTTAAAAGACGGGGCTCTAGTGTGGCAATATTGGAGGTGGGGCCTGGTGGGAGGTACTTAGGTCATCAGGGTTGTGGCCCTGGACCATCCACTCTCTGTTTCCTGGCTAATGAAGTGGGTGGTGTGTTCCACCACATGTTCCTGCCATGATGTGCTGCCCTCACTGGAGGCCCAAAGCCATAAAGCTGCCCCGTCCTGGACTGGAACTGCTAGAACTGTGAGCCAAAACAAACCCTTTCTTTTTATAAGTCAGTTGCTTCAGGTATTATATTCTAGCAATGCTAACTAATACATGGCTAATTACTCTTCTATTTTTATGTTTCATCAAAACCTCTTTTTCGTTCTTCAAGGTGTCAAGTACAGACACAAAGCCAGGATCCGATATCAGTCAGACTTGGTGCTTCAGATAATGCCACAGGTGACTTCTGCCTTTATCTCCTGTCCTTTCCCTCCCTGCCGCTTGGTCCTTACAATACAGACAGGTTTATCAGTACTGCCTTTCCTGCTTTCTATCTCCTCCACTGCCCTGAACCTCAGGAAGGGCAAGCAATGGCCCAGGAACCCTTGGCACAGTCTGGCATGGAGAAGCCCCAGAAACATTTACCATCAATCCTCTCAGGACCCAGTCCTTAGGTTTTAGGCATTGATATTTCAAACATGTCAGGTTGTTATGCTGATGTTTCTTTAGAAATATCACAATGCAGCAATGTCAGTCTTCAACTGTGGTGCTTTTGGTCTCCACATAAACGTGGAGTTTCCTTACTCTTCCAGGAACAAGGAAACATTCAGTAGGATATCTTGTACAAGATCTTGGTGTTCATCTGCTGAAATTTGGTCCCAGGCTTTGGGCAATGCTTGGATACCTGCCAAGTCTCCCCACTGGATGGAGGAAAAGAGATACTTTCTCTTCAGATAAGAACTTCGATAATGTCTCTCAATATCTTGCAACCATTCCAACATGTCAGCCACAGAAGGGCTCTCAGCCGAGGGCTGCAGAACAGCATCAAGACTGACCACGTCTGCATGTTGCTCATAGATCCGAAACACTTGCTCCACATGGCTGCTGACCATGTCGCGAACCTTGAGGAGGGTGGCTAGCCTCTCCCCTAGCTTGTCCAGGACAATGTCCCCAGCCGCCAGCTGCTTGCGCCTCAGCTGCTCCTGTAAGTCGGGGAAGGCCCGGAGCGCCGGCACATCTTGGAACCGCATGCTTTGCGCGGTCTGCAACTGCTCTGCCAGGTTGCTGAGGGAGGCCAGGAGCGGCGAGCAGTCCTGCAGGGTGCTCTCCCACAGGCCCTGCTGCTCCTCCACCGCCGGGAAGCACTTCTTCAGGGCCTCCTGCACAGCAAGTAAAGGCCAGTCTTGAGCCATCTTCTTCCGGAAGGCGCAGCGGCTTGCACTCTCTATTTTATTTTTGGGTAGCCCAAGGCAACTTCTCTTTTATGAACAAATATAGGTAGCTGATAATGCTCAAGATGTCCTTTCACAACAGTAGCATGCAGAAAGATAAAAGCAATGACAATGGAAAAGGCATGAAAGCAGAGAATGAAGTCCTTCCTTGTCTTTTCTGCTATCAACAAAAGTCGAAGAATGAATTTAAACCAAAGGGCCATGGAATGACAATTCCATTTTATGGCATTCAGAAGGCAAAATACAGCCAGGCATGGTGGTACATGCCTGTAATCCCAGTAACTTGAGTGGCTGAGGCAGGAGGATTGCAAGTTCAAAGCCAGCCTCAGCAACTTAGCAAGGCCTTGTCTCTAAATAAAATATAGAAAATGAATAGGGATGTGGCTCAGTGGTTAAGTGCTCCTGGGTTCAATCCCTGGTTACCCCAAAAAGAATCAAAAACAAAAAAGCAGCAGCAAAATACAAATATTTTTTAACACAGGGTTTACTACGACTAAACACAATGTTGGAGGATGAAGATGAAAACCCTGGAGCTGGGGCTGGGGATGTGGCTCAAGTGGTAGCGCGCTCGCCTGGCATGCGTGTGGCCCAGGTTCGATACTCAGCACCACATACAAACAAAGACGTTGTGTCTGCCGAAAACTAAAAAATAAATATTAAAAAAAATTCTCTCTCTAAAAAACAAAACAAAACAAAAAACCTGGAGCTCCTTTATGCAACTCTGTCCCATTCAGGATTTGATGAAAAGCTTCCAAGGGAGCAGCAGCCTGCCTGGGGCTCCTCTCTCAGGTTTTTCTGGGGCAGAAGGAGGGCTGCCTCACAGTTACCTTTGTAAATAAAACATGCTTGCCGAATAATCTTAACTTCACTCACTTCTCTGCAAATTATTTCCAAATAATACTTCTAGCAATGCTAAAAACAATTACTGTTAGCTCAAAGAGAAACACTTCAATTCACAGTAAAGTGTTCTGAATCAGAATGGATTCAATTTAATTGAACAAACACTACCTACTCACTGGGGATATTTTTATTAAGGGCAGAGATTAAGGTCAGCAATGTAACTTCAGGCAATTACCAACTGCCTTGCAATTTCTTTACGCTATAGTCTAGCTAAGTCATGGTCCCTGGCATAGGGCACACATGCCCTGCTAGAGCATAGCCTCCAGGTGCCATGCCCACCAGGCTTCTGATCACTGTCACCTGTCTGCACTGCTGTTTTTACTGACTTCCTCCATTAGATTGTGCGGTCACTTGATGTCTTAGTACCAGACACAATCTAAAGCTCAGATCTGTACAGTTAATTGCAAACAGCCTTTACACACAGGACCTGATCACTCACCCAGTGTGTGGGACATGTGCTATGGTTTAAATGTTCGCATCCCTCCAAAATTCATGTTGAAGCGTCATCTCCAATGTAACTACATTAAGTGGGGCTTCAGAAGGTCGTCAGTGTTTTATGAATGGGCTTGTCAGCGGCAAATTTGCCCCTTGTGCTGTGTGTGCACAATGTTCTTCTCTGGAGGATATAGCAACAGGGTACCACCTTGGAAGCAAATGCCAATGAACCTGGTAATGCTTTGCTTTGCCCTGGGATTTTCTGGCCTCTAGAACAATAAGAATGAATTTCTGTTCCTTATACTCAGCCAGGTATTGTGTCATAGCAGCAGGAATGAAGTAGAACAGGGGTATCAACCAGAAAAACCTACAATGTAGCAAGTGGAATTTCTATAGGTGGAGATAGTATGCAGCCTAGTGGATGGATGTTCCAGGCAGAGGAGAGCACAGGAGTGAAACAGGCAGACTCAGAACAGTGGTGTCTAGCTGGTTCTAGCCCAACAATCCTAGGGACTACTCCTCAGGCCAGCAATACTTACACTGGGGACAGCAGGGCTTTTCTTGCGTTCAGGAATATCCGCCTTGTTGGGATTACTTGCATTCCCAAGCATGGGACTGGCTGGAGCAATTCCCTTTCCTCCCCCGGCACTGCCACCTGATTTCCGGGAAGGAATTCCATCTTCTTTGAGGTCACTATCTGCAGTGCTGGTCTGACTCCTCTTTGGATATGCCACAACTGAAGGAATAGCTGGTCCAGCTAAAAAAAAACAAAAACAACAACAACAAAAAAAAAGTTCATGCTTTAAAAGACAGAAAGTAGCTGATGCAGTGGCACAGGCTTGTAATCCCAGTGACTCAGGAAGCAGGAATTGCAACTTAATGAGTCCAGTCTCAAAATAAAATAACAATAATAATAAAAAGAGCTGGAGCTGTGGTTCAGTGGTAGAATGCCCTTGAGTTTAAAAAAAAAAAAAAAGGCAGTTTCACATATTATTCTGTGAAAAAATTTGTAAGATAATCTAAGATTCATCTAAAAAGTATAAAACAGTAAAATCCTTAAAATGGTTCCCATTTACATATAATATTGACCCTGCCCTATAAAATGAATCTGATTGCCAGTCATGGTGGCACATGTCTGTAATCTCAGTGACTTGGGAGGCTGAGACAGGAAGATTTCAAGTTAAAACTCAGCCTCAGCAACTCAGGGAGGCCCTGAGCAACTTGGCAAGACCCTGTTGCTAATAAAATATTTTTAAAAAGAGGTGGGGATGTGGCTTAGTGGTAAGCACCCCTGTGTTCAATCCCTAGTACCAAAAAAACAAAAACAAAAACAAAAAAAACCCCACAAACAGAATTTGATTTTAAATTTCGCTTACTAGGGGTTGGGGTTGTGGCTCAGCGGTAGTGCATCTGCCTGTGACAGGCACTGGGTTTGATTCTCAGCACTGTGTATAAATAAATAAAGGTCTATCATACAACTAAAATATATATATATTAAAAAAAAGGAAGTACAAAAACCTTTTTAAAATTTGAGATTCTGAATGGAGATAGACAACAATCCACTCTACAGCCTCATTCAAATTTCCTGTTTTATTTGCACTTGTGTGTCTAATACTACACACTTTATCATAAGTGTACATTCCTATGAGCACCACCAGTCAATGTACACGACAGTTCTATTTCAAAGACTTTGTGGGGCCACCCTTTCATGGCCTCAGCCACCTTCCACCCCAATTCCTTGTTCTTTAGCTCTGACAACCAATAACCTGTGCTCCATATCTATCATTCTGTCATTTCAAGAATGTTATATGAATATAATCAATAGCATGTGACTTGCGACTGTTCTTCCCACTCAGTATCCATCCACATCACTGTAGGTATCGAGGTTCCTTCCTATTTACTGTGCACCAGTTGGTGGTATGGAGGTAGCACACAGTCACATACATAAGTCTTTTCCTCATGAATTTATTGTTTGGTTATCATATTTAAAAAGACTTTTCCAGTCCAAGTTACAAAACTTTTTTTGACTTTTTTTTGTGGTGTTGGGGATTGAACCCAGGGCTTTATATATGCTAGACAAACACTAACACTGAGCTATACTTATAGCTAAGGGATTTTATTTTTTATATTTTCATATCATGACGCCCAGTTGGAATTTATCCTTAGATGTGAGAAAGGGATCCAATTATTTTTTTCTGATTATTTCCAAATTGCTAATTATCAAATTAATTAATTAAATAAATAAATTTCTTTTAAAACAAGACAAAGAACCCTTTGAAAGTCTGATTGAGATCACCCTTCTCAGGAAGGTGCATATATACACACTGGGGTTTACACCTTGGCCCCACATTAGGAAGCACTGGGGGTCAGAGTGGTCCTTGGTCCTGTGGCTTGTGGTTCAGAGGCAGAAGGACCTCAGTGCTTTTCAGTGGGCCTGCTTCACTGAGAGGCTCACTGGGGCCTGTCCTGCTCAGAGCACTTGAAAGACAGTTCTGGGGGCATTGTCAGAGCTTTCTTTTGCCAATTACTTCATCTCCAAAAAGAGTAAAAAAATTAAAAAATAAATAAAAAATAAAATAAAATGCCGGGGACATGATCAGTGATTTTTCTCTATAAATCAATTTCTAGAAATAGTCCTGCATGAACTTCCTTTTAATATTAGAAGGTACAAGAAAGGATTCTGAAATCCTTTGAAAATTATTATAAAAAGACCACTCCAATGAGGTGGTTTAGTGGACAAGCCACAGGACCAGGGACCAAGTGTCTTGGGTTTTGCCCTGGGTATTCTAAACTTGCTCTGTGACCTCAGGAGACCTAGTGACCTTCCTTGACCTACTTCTTTATTGAAAAAATGGGGGACTGGTGAGTATATGGCATCAGGTCCAAAGCTCTTTTTATTTCTAGCATTTTATGAGCAGGGGGAAAGGCATTAATACAGATAGAACCTATGGGCCTAAGGAAGAACAAACTTATTAAGACAATGCCTGGAGAAATGAGAAAAGTGAATTACTAGGTTTCTTTCAGCATTTAGGAACAATTCCCTTTAAATTGAATGATTTTAGGAAAAAAACGTGGGCATCTGCTAGCTTATTTCATCGGCAACTAACAAGAACACACAAGGCGACAGACCTGAATCCCCACTTCATTCATAGATGCTACAAAGCCTGGTGTCAGAATGGGTTCTGAGCTCAGTTCTACCCTGGCAGAGCAAACACTGCAACAGCTTCAGTCCAGCCAGGCATGGGCATGCACTGGCAGGAAGAGCAGTGGAAACCAAAGAAAAGCAGCTCACTTTATTTTATTTTAGGTGTAGATGGACACAATACCTTTTATTTTATTTATTTTTATGTGATGCTGAGGATCGAATCTAGTGCCTCACACATGCTTAAGCAAGCTCTCTGCTGCTGAGCTACAACCCCAGCCAGCATCATTTTTAATGCAAAACCAAAGCATGTCTGGAATGCTTTGTGTAGCTCAGTTTCAAATCTCAAGATCAAAGAATGGAGGTAAAAAATGTCCAGAGAAGGGAAATGAAATGAACAAGGGATTAATGGGGAGTCCCACAGGAGGTCATTCTTTTAAATAGGACCAGGTCAGCCTGGGAAAGATGGAGCATGCCCGTAATCCCAGAGGCTTGGGAGGCTAAGGCAGGAGGATCCCAAGTTCAGAGCCAGCCTCAGCAAAAGCACGGCGCTAAGCAACTCAGTGAGACTCCGTCTCTAAATAAAATACAAAAAAGTGCTGGGCATGTGGTTCATTGGTTGAGAGCCCCTTAATTCAATCCCTGGTACCCAAAAAGAAGAAAGAAAAAAAAAAATTGGGACTAGGTCAATATAGATTTACTTTCTGAACCCTAGAATACTGGAGTTAAAGGAATACCCACAATTTTTACATTTACAGCCACACATATGCTAGCATCTCAGGAACCCAAAAGAGCTGCCTTAAAGGTAGAATAACCACAGGGGTAGGTCAGCCTACCCATCGGGGCCTTCAGCTTCCAGTGAAGTTTAAGAGTGAGGGTGGCTTAACCAAACCAACAACAAGAGTGAGGATGAGAATGACACCATAACAATTAAAGCCAATTAAGACACAACTGAGGTACCATGGACTCCCTAGGGTTGCTTTAACCAACATGGTGGCTACTGGCCACATGTGGTTCTATGTATTTACTTTAAGTGAGATTTAAAAACACTGTTAAGTCCACTTGATTGGGCTGCACAGATATAGAACATTGTTAGCAACACAGAGAATTCTACCACAGAATGCTGTCCTACAAAGTAAAACCAAGGCAGGGGTGGAGAAGAGATGGATAGAACTCCAGACTACTAAGTCAGGGGTCTCAGAGGGTGAAAAGCCTTGGGGAGCTTCTGCACAGCTGAGCCTTACCCAGCCAGAGTCCACCAAATCTGTCAAGGAGATAAGAGCCTTGATTGTGCCAGAACCTGAGAAAAGGCAGGCAGGCAATGCCACAAAGGAACATCACACCAATTTCCACCCTGGCAGACCACAAGCAAAAAAAGGGTACAGCCAGAACTGCTGAACAGCCTCAGACTTACCATGGTCACTGTACCGTCTCTGCTTCTGGCTGGAAGAAACACTTCTTTGCACTTTGTGGTGAGGAGACTGGCCAGTGCTGTTGCTGAGGTCACTGCTTGGCCGCACCTTAGCAAGTGAAAGGTTGCTGCTAGAACTGGAGTCGCTAGCGTCCAGCTACGGGAGAATGAGAAGAGCGGCAACCATACACGGACCCCAGTGGCTTGTCAGGAAGCTCAACTTCTCATGACCACACAGCTCTCATGAACATTCACTTAGAGAGGGGGCACAGCGATGTACAAGGTGACAACCCTAAACTCAGGCAAAAGCATTTTTCTGACTGCTGGGAAAACTCACAAAAGGTTATATATTAATGATCTTTCTAAGCTTTTTCAAACTAACAATGCTTTGTTTGCTTGATTTGACACATCATTTCTAAACTATTAATTACTATAGGTTAATTTATGAATACTCCTATATATTTTAAGGCATTGTTATTTTAAAGTTAAAATAGTAGCTCATAATGGTCACAGGAGTTAAGATTTATTATTTGTAGGTAAATTTTAAAAATATTGCATCAAATGTTTTATATATTAAAAAAATAACCAAAAAAATAGTTTATATAAACTGATCATTCATATAAAGGATATTTTAGCTCTTCCTCTTTGATTACTCTTACCTCTGAAGATTTTCTCCCCAACAACAAGTATGTAGCTGTGATTTCATCATATTTCATTTTACTGAGAGATTCTTGAATTTCTTCTTGTGAATATCCCATTCCTACCATAATATCTAAAATAAGGGTATAATATGGTTTATGTGTTTTGTTTGCATAAGAAATCATCTGTTACAGAGTAAAATAATTTTCCTTATTTGACCTAAAAAAATCATACACTTCCTAACATAAACAAATGGTTGAATGTGTTTCTGTTTCTGGGTACTGACGCTGGAAACTGCAGGTGGTGATTCATGAATGGGGCAGAACAGAGAAGCCAGACAGTATGTCTTGTACACATTTCTCATTCTTCATACTTGAGATGCGCATATAGGAGTGAAGACAACAAGTCATGTAAATAGACATATACAAACACGTAGGCACAGAGGAATTACCTATTCTCTTTTGGTCTGAGATGTCTAGTTCTGGTTCAACAAAGGGTTTAAGCTCATCTTCCTCATGCCCTGCATTGATCCACCTGTCCTTCATGATTTGCTGTAAAGGTGAACGATTCATTAGCAGCATAAAATAAAATATCCCAATGACCACAATTTAGAAAAATTTATTTTCAACATTTTATTGATTACAGTTCAAAAGGTAACTTAAGCCAGGCATGGTGGCGTGCACCTGTAATCCCAGCTATACAGGTGAAAGGTTGAGGCAGGAGGATGGCAGGATCTAGGCTAGACTAGGCAATTTTGCAAGATCTGCCTCAAAATAAAATAAAAAGGGCTGGGGATGTAGCTCAGTGGCAGACTTCTTATCTAGGATGTGTGAGGCCCTGGGTTTGATCTCAGGTACCACCCTCCCCTCACCAAAAAAATGTAACTTTAAAAAATATATATATTTTTTATTTCATTTCATGCTTAAAAAAAGCCCAGGAGAGATTTTAGTATGTCATACAAACCAAGCAAGTTCTGAAAATACTCATGACTCTCCAAGTCACTTGTATTATTACCTCTAGAGTGCCTCGCTTAATTGGGTTTAGCACCAGGAAGCGTTTGAGAAGGTTTTCACAGTCTGTGGACATGTAGAAAGGGATTCTGTATTTCCCTCGTAACACTCTCTCTCTAAGTTCCTTTGGGGATGTAGAGGAAAGAAAATGAGTCAACTTTAAGATTAAAAAAAAAAAAAAAAGAAAAAGGAAAACCCACTAAAGCCCCCATACCAATATAACATAGAAACATCAATTCATACAACTTCATAAAAATTCTCTTAGTTTGGAGAAGAACATGGCTATACCAAATTCTTATACCTTCAGATTTTGCCCGTCAAAGGGAAGTGACCCGCTGACTAGGGTGTACAGAATCACGCCAAGACTCCACACGTCGACTTCCGGCCCGTCGTACTTCTTGCCCTGGAAAAGCTCTGGGGCTGCGTATGGAGGACTACCACAGAATGTGTCTAGCTTACTGCCAAGAGTGAACTCGTTGCTGAAACCAAAATCTGCTATTTTAATGTTCATATCTGCATCTAACAACAGATTTTCAGCCTAGAGGGAAAACACCAAGATAAACATGAAAGTTAACCAAAAAACAATTACAATTCTGACTCATTATGAGTCAGCATCCTCTCATGAAAACTTTTTGTAATGACATGAGATCAGTATCTCCTAATAATAAAAATGAGAAAACACTGCTTCTAGACAAAAAGCAGGAGACAAATTAGAACTCGTACTTTTATAACATGAATAATCCAAAACACACATCAAATACAGATTAATTACAGCAGTAATTTAAGCATTCAATATACCCCCAAGATCAAGAAAAACATAATAACCTTTATGATTAACAATAAGGCTTTTAAAAAATATAGGCTCTTGCTTTAAGCAGACAGCTGTATTTCATAAAAACTGCTAGAGTTGAGAAATGGCTATTATTGGGAAGGGAGAAATCTCACTCAAGAGAAAAACCAGCCCCTTTCATTTACTTCAACCAACTTGTACGAAGCAGTTACCACACAACAGGAGTTAGACTGGTGATGGAAGTGTAAGGATGAGCCAGACAGGGCCCTGCCTCAGTTCAGAAGGGGAGAGAAGAAGGGCTGTAGTTGTAGCTCAGTGGTACAGTGCTTGCCTAGTGTGTGTGAAGCATTGGGTTTGATCCTCAGCACCACATAACAATAAATAAAATAAAGGTACTGTGTCCATCTACAACTAAAAAAAGTGGGAGAGGAGGAAGATAAGCAGCTGCCAGCTGCCGGAGACCCATGCACTGTGGCAGAGGTTCTACACACCAGGGGCTCAGCACTGGTGGGCAGGCAGTTTCCCAGAAGAAGTAAAATCAAGCCTGAGACAAGTGATCGCAGAGGGTGGGTTTGCAGGTAGAACAGTCTGAAACCTATTCTTTCTAGAACCTGAAATCCTATGTGAGATGCACAGGTGGCCAGGCTGAAATGCAAAGGGCTGCCAAGTGACCTGTGCTTGAGAAGTATGGGTTTTCATTCTGAGGGAAAGAGGAAGCTACTGTGGAGTTGTTAAGCAGAGATGTGACAATTTTATTTATGTTTTCTAAAAACTACTCTGGATGCAATGTGGAAATCATACTGGTGAGGAAGGGGCAAAATCAGAAACGGAAGACGTTAAGAAGGAAGAGCTCAGGCTTTGGATATTCTGAGATGCCAAGGGGTGCTCAGGTAAAGAGGCCTTCATGCCACCTGCATCCTGGGAAGAGACCAAAGGTCACTAGTACATAGGCAGCCACCGGAGCTCCTAGAATAAAATCAAATGCACTGAGGGTGGGCAACAATAGGAGCAGGTAAGAGGACAGCTTGCATGAGAAGGGCACAGAGAAGAGTGCCAAGTCAAGACTGAGTATCTAGTAAATGACTGGAGAATGTGCTGTGAAGGTGGAAAGAGAGGGGTATTATATCTGGAAGGTACCTAACGGAGAAATTGGGATGAACTGCAATATGGGGTAAACTCCAGCATGTGGAATGCTCTTGGTGAGAAGGTGGAAGAGAAAGAGAGTAAAGGAAGAAACAGAGCGATGAGGCATCAGACTGCACAGCCCTGCAGGGTACCACATTCCTGTAAAAAGGAGGGAAGTGAAGGCTGTCTGTGGGTGTGTTGGGCAGATGGGCCTGGTAGGAAAGTGTTCTGCCAGCCACACAACCTCTTCCTTCTCTGAGTAAGGGCAGAGGTGCAGGCCCACAGGAGGCCTCTAGCAGGACTGCTATTGGCAGGGGAGAATGCTCACTTGGGCAGAAAGGGTACAACACAGCACTGGAGATACTGTCCAGGGGCACCTGTGCACTTCTCGGGGTTTTTTCTCTTTGGTTTTGACCACTGTGCTCCAGAGATCAACTATTAGCTGTCACTAAAACAGGAAATACTTTTAATAAACTTCACTTTTATTTTAATACTCCTTACTATAATTTGATGAATAGGATTCAATTGTCATAGGATTTATTTTTTCCTCTTTAATAACACATCTAATACATGCCTCATTTGTGAAATAGCCACTGAGTGAGCTGAACATCCACTGAGCAAGGGCACTTGGACGTACCTTGAGGTCTCTGTGAACGATCCGCTTTTGGTGGCAATACTGTACTGCAGACACGATCTAGGTGGGTAAGAGGAGAAGATTAGTTACCCCTGGTACAGATGTGTAATTAAGAGGAAAGCTTCGTGGGCTGGGGTTGTAGCGGTAGCGTGCTTGCCTAGCATGTGTGAGGCACTGGGTTCAATTCTCAGCACCACATATAAACAAATAAAGTAAAGGCCCATTGACAACTAATAAATAAATAGCACTGGGGATGTGGCTCAGTGGTTAAGTGTCCCTAGTATCAATCCCTAGTATCAAAAATAAAACAAAAGATGAAAGCTTCATCAATGTTCCCATGTTAAAAAAAAAAAAAAATCTAAGCACTTGAATTGTGTGAATTTTTGAAAACAATTTTTTAAAATATTTTTCATCTATAGATGAACTTTTTATTTATATTTATTTTATGTGGTGCTGAGGATGGAACCCAGTGCCTTACATGTGCGAGGCAAGTGCTCTGCCACTGAGCCACAACCCCAGGCCCCTGAAAACAATTTCTTATATTTTGAACTTTTCAATTTTGAGAATGTAAGGATAAAAGCAGGAAGGTAAATGTAAGGATTTTTTTCCAGTCTTCTCCAGTTTTCACTGAAGTCTTTTCTTGCATTCAATCTGTTAATATTCCACTTATTTTTCAGAGAGGACAGGCCCAGTGCTTCTGGGCACTTATCATGACCTGTGAGCTAACCCACCACCAACCAGCAGTGGCAGACCCTTCATCCGGGTGTCTGCTCAGCACCCCTCTTCCCTGCTTCTCCCCACAACACTCCCTGTTCCTGTCAGCTAACGTTACTTACCTCTCCAGTGTTAGTTTCCTCTTTCTTAAAATGGAAGAATGGATGCTGATCTTATGTGAACTATGAACTATGAAAATTACTACATGCATCAACAAGGGCTCCGCTCACTTTCAGAAACGATGTGTTTTTCTTTAGCCAATTTGCAATTATTACTACAATTAACACTGTTAATTAAACAACTGTTTACTGACATTTCACAATTACTGGTAACTTTAAATAGTCGGAAGCTTTATATGCTCATTAAGGAAATTTTAGAAAATATAAAAAAATACATGTAAGTGTATGCCTACACTACCATCAAATATTGAATACCTCCTGCTATTTTGCTGATTTGCTTCTAGTCTTTTTTTTTTTTTTGTATTTTGCATATGCATTTAGATGTACATGATTCTGTATATACAAAACTGGGATTACAATGAAAATACTGTTTGTTTTTCCAAATCATCATCATTCCAAAAATATAAACCAAATGGACACACTTATGCTGGACATAAAAGCATAGAGAGGACTGTTGTATATTTTGGTTCAAAATAAGCAGAAAGGAGAAACTGGGTTGGGGTCAGAATGGGATAAATACCAAAATCAGGGCTTCATTAAGAAGCTTTAGTACTTTATTTTTTAAAATTTTTTCTTAATACTTATTTTTTAGTTGTAACTGAACACAATATCTTTATTTTATTTATTTATTTTTATGTGGTGCTGATGATGGAACCCAGGGCTTGGCATGTACTAGGCAAGCGCTCTACCGCTGAGCCACAACCCCAGCCCCATGAATATTTATTTTTAAATAAAGTACTAAAGCTTCTTGGGACTGGGGTTGTGGCTCAGCGGTAGAGCGCTCACCTAGCATGTGCCAAGCCCTGGGTTTGATCCTCAGCACCACATAAAAATAAATAAATAAATAAAGGTATTGTGTCAACTACAACTAAAAAATATTTATTAAAAAAAATTTTCAGGGGGCTGGGATGTGGCTCAAGCGGTAGCGCGCTCGCCTGGCATGCGTGCGGCCCGGGTTCGATCCTCAGCACCACATACAAACAAAGATGTTGTGTCCACCAAATACTAAAAAAATAAATATTAAAAAATTCTCTCTCTCTCTACCTCTATCTCTCTCACTCTCTCTTTAAAAAAAAAAAAAAATTTTTCAGAATATGAGACCCACTCATAATCAACTAAAGGTACAAACATTCCAATGCCAAAACATGGGTTTCAGAGCATGTATTAGTCTGGATTAATACTACTGCTATTGAATTCTATCAACATGAAAACAGGGAGATGAAATAGCTTTGCTTTCCCAAACAAAATCTACCTATGACACAGGTAAATCTTACCTTACTGCCTGGTCCCATTCAGCATTTATATTAGTTTTCCCTCTTATTTTTCCCCCCTCCTATGGAGATTTCTTTTTGTAGGTTATTTTTAAATTCTGCTTTTGAATCACATTTGATAATTTCCTGTCCATTCTCAGTTCATTTCTCTTTCTTTAGCTCTAAACATCTCAAAGCTAACCTGTTGACAGAATCCCTAAAAATATGCAACTTAAACCCACTGTTTTCTTGTGTTCTGTTATTAGCTAGAGGCAGGCTGAGATTCTAGATGTTTTCTAGGTTAAAATAAGAATGTTAGCCTAATTCACTTTTGCTCACTCAAGAAAGGACAGAAACATCAACATTACCAGCCCACCAAGAAATAGATAAGGAAAGAAGATGTAGCCAGGAGTCTATTCCTTGAGAAGAGCAAGAGTGCAACCAAGCAACTGATATGGCAGATGCAGTGAGGAGAACGGAAATGGTGAGCAGCGGGATGAGGGATCCTTTGAGGAGGAAGGTGGAACCAAGGCCCTCTGCATGGCACAAAAAGGATCACACCCAGCACCCTGTGTATGTACCACACGTTACTCTTTGTCATAAGCAGAAAAACTTAGACATTTTTTTTTTAGTCAAAGTTGTGATGATTTGTAGAAGGCACAGCAATTAGAAAGTAAAAACACAGTATTGCACCTGGTGCTGCCAGGTCTGAAGGAGCTGTCTAAGGCCAGTAGCCACCAGAAGGGAGGACAGTCTTTCTATGTACACAAACCAACTAAAGGCACAAACAAATAAGCCATTTTTACTGGTCCAACTAATAAGAGGTTCCTCAAACAGGCTTCACAATTTCTGCAGGGAATTTCAAATAAAAATCTGAGTAATTTTTGCAACATAAATGTCCAAGTCTCTCTGACAAATCTGAGGGCTGGAGGTGGGGTGGTAGAGGTGGGGGGTTATGGTGTAGGTCCTCAACTGCTGCCTGCTCTGGCTACCTGGACATGCCCTTTCCCTATAATCAGACTACCCGTGCAAATCAGATTCTCTTGGATGGAAAGAAATTTAAGTTGAAGGAGGGAAAAACTCTTGGCTTAATTTAGGTGGCCAGTTTCTATTAAGAATACAGTTATGGGGGCTGGGGTTGTGGCTCAGTTGGTAGAGCGCTCGCCCTGCACTGTGTAAGACCCTGGGTTCGATCCTCAGCACCACATACAAAAATAAACAAGTGAAATAAAAGTTTAGTTGTGTCCAACTACAACTAAAAATAAATATGTTTTTAAAAAAAATTATACAGTTATGAAAAGGAACAGACTGGTTTTGTTTTCTAATAAAAATCTGAGTTTCCTTTCATACACAACAGAATGAAACAATATTAGAAATAGAAAACCTACAGAATTCATCAAGTATAATTTTATCTTTTTATGGCTAAAAAAAGGATCAGAGAAGTTAAATGATAACCATAACCACAGTTAGTTGATTTCTTTTTTTTTCTTCTTGGTGGTGACAGAGATAGAACAAGGGGTGCTCTACAAGTGAGTATCCCCAGGCCTTTCTGTTTTTTTATTTTGAGACAGGGTCTTGCTAAGTTGTCCAGGCTGGTCTCTAACTTGTGATCCTCCTGCCTCAGTCTCCTGAGCAGCTGGGATTATAGGTATGCACCACTATGCCCAGCTCAACTTTGATATTTAAAAGATTTTTAATTCAAAGTACTATTAGTAGCACTTTGAATTTAAACTTTTAAATTAAATTTAAGCAACAGCAAAAGTTAAGAAACTTATAGATGAACCCTTAACTATAAACACGAGACTAGCAAATCAAAGGAGACACTGTTAAGAGAAAACTAGAAAACCTGCTAAAATCACCTTTCCAAACATGTGAAACTTTAAATAAAATCTCCTATTCATCCTGACAAACTTATAAGTGAATAAAACAAAAATTTAAAGGTTCTAAGAGAAATGAGGCCATACTGCCTTTTAAATACAGAACTTTAACTGTGAGAGCACTGAGTTAATTAATTGATTTATTTTTGATGCTAGAGATTGAGCCCAGGTCGTGTCCCTGCTATAAGCACATGCTCTACCTCAGAGTTACATCCCCAACCCAGAATTTATTTAAAAGTAATAACGCACCTGTGCCCTTTCTTTTATTTAAGTCTGTTGGCAAATTATGGCCTATGTGCTCAATCGGCCCAGCCCTGGTTTTGCAAATAAACTTTCACTGGAATACAGTCACACTCGTTTGAGCCGTGGCTGCTCCTATGCAACAGAGCAGAGTTCAGTTGCAACAGAAACCACATGGCCCATTGAGACTGAAATATGCATTGTCTGGTCTTTTCACAAAGAGCCTGCTGATCCCTGATCTTCACATTAGGACAATGCACTGATGAACACATTGTGTCACATCATCCCCTTAATGGAACATCTAAAAACTTAAACTATGCAACAAATATACCACTTTTCATAACTTTAAATAAATGCCTATGTTTTTAGAGTTCTATTCTTTTGAGAATATTAACAGGTGAATAATTACTGAAAATATTCATTGATATTAGTAATGACAGTACGTTAGATTATGATTTCCAACCTATTTTAATGCAACTGTGTCAATTTCATTGAAATATTCTCAATATTGAAAACTTAGAATTTAAAGAGTTAAGACTAGTTTTGAAGTGAGAGAGCCTGGGTCTGAATCTATATCAGCTCTGCCACATGACAGACATGAAAATACAGGGTAAACTGTTAAATCTTTACATGTCTTAAGTTTTTTATCTTTAGCAAATGAGTATTATGCTAATCCTTAATCCACAAGGCTGCTGCATGATTTACATTAATTTATACAAGTGTCTGGGAGGTGATGGCCAATTGATAAATGATTATTAATGGAGAGTTATGTCACCTTTATACTTAAAATCAGCTAATTAAAATTAGAGACTCTTTAAAGAGTGGGGTAAAGAAAAAACTAAGTGAATTTTGGGACTGTGATATTCTTCTTGCTAAAAACTGAAATGGGGGGGGGCTGGGGATGTGGCTCAAGCGGTAGCGCGCTCGCCTGGCATGTGTGTGGCCCGGGTTCAATCCTCAGAACCACATACAAAGATGTTATGTCCGCCGAAAAAAATAAATATTAAAATTCTCTCTCTCTCTCTCTAAATAAATAAATAAATAAATAAACAAACAATAAAAACTGAAATAGGGGGCTGGGGATGTGGCTCAAGCGGTAACGCGCTTGCCTGGCATGTGCAGGGCGCTGGGTTCGATCCTCAGCACCACATACAAATAAAATAAAGATGTTGTGTCCAATGAAAACTGAAGAAAAAAAAAAAACTGAAATAGTTTGCTTTTTAAAAATTTTTAAAAGGAGCACCCTACTATGCTTGGCTAAAATGGTTTTAATTAATGTAATCACAGGCATCTTCGAAAGATTCTAGATTTTGTTTTTGTTTTTTGTGCTACTAGGGATTTAACCCTGTGTGTGTGTGTGTGTGTGTGTGTGTGTGTATTTACAAATTTATTATTTTAAAAATCTAATTTATAATATTTACTTATTTATTTTAAAATTAACCCAGGGGTGCTTAACTACTGAGCCATAACTCCACAGCCTTTTAAAATATTTTACTTAGAGACAGGGTCTTGATGAGTTGATTAAGGCCTCACTAGTTGCTGAGGCTGAACTTGAACTCACACTCCTTCACAGCCTCACAAGATGCTGGGATTACACAGGTGTGTAAGCACAGTGCCTGGCTTTATTTTTTATTTTATTTTATGTTTTTTATGGTGCTGGGGATTGAACCTGGGGCCTTGTGGATGCAAAGCAAACACTCTATCAATTGAGCTATATCTCCAGCTCTTATTTTTTATTTTTGAGACAGGGTCTCGCCAAGTTATCGAGGCTGGTCTTGACTTGCGATCCTCCTGTTTCAGCCTCATAAGCTGCTGGCATGCTCCATTGCACCTGGCAAAGCTCTAGATTTTTAAAGTTAAACTGCCAAAGGTCAATGTAATTGAGACTGATGTCTCAATTACAAAGCTCTGGGGAAACACATGGCTACCACTAACACCTGCCTCAGGCATGAAAGGTACCATATATATATATATATATATATATATATATATATATATTTTTTTTTTTTTTTTTTTTTTTTAAATGGTGCTGAGGTTCAACCCATGGCCTTGTGCATGAGAAGCAAGCACTCTCCCAACTGAGATATATCCCCAGCCACTTAATAATTTTTTTTTTAATATTTATTTTTTAGTTTTCAGCGGACATAACATCTTTTGTTTGTATGTGGTGCTGAGGACTGAACCCGGGCCTCACACATGCTAGGCGAGCATGCTACCGCTTGAGCCACATCCCCAGCCCCATTAATAAATTTTTTTATTATTTACTTTTTAGTTGTAGTAGGACATAATACCTTTATTTTACTTATTTATTTTTATGTGGTGCGGAGGATCGAATCCAGGGCCTCACATGTGCTAGGCAAGCACTCTACTGCTGAGCTACATCTCCAACCCCACTTAATAAATTTTTGTTGAACAAAATGGTCATCCTCTGCTCCACCCAATGGGTGTCATGAGCACTAACAGAGGCAAACACTTGTTTGTTTCAGGGTTTGTCAATATAAATTAAGTAAATTAATCAGCTAAAGACATGTGAATTCATACCTGTCTAAATTTAGCTCTTGCTTCTTTTTCCTTCATTCTTCCATGTGCAACCAAATAGTCAAATACTTCACCTATAATTGAGAGAAATAAAAGGAGAAGTTATACTTCTGAGCATTAATTTTCCCAGAAATTGTTAATGTTTCACTTTTAGCACTACTCTAAATTTTGGTGGTGGCAGGGGGTAACTGGAGACTGTATCCAGGAGTGCTTTACCACTGAGTTACATCCCCAGCCCTTTTTATTTTTGAGACAGGGTCTCACTAAGTTGCTCAAGGCCTCACCAAGTTGCTGAGGCTGGCCTAGAACTTGTGATCTTCCTGACTCAGTCTCCTGAGTTGTTCCGATTACAGGTGTGTGTTACCATCCACAAATAATTTTTATTTTTTTATACCAGTATGAAGTTAGCCAGAAATATGTGGAATGTGAATTAAGCTAGGATAAAGTTTCACTGGGTATTTAAGTTCACCAGTAAAATCTTTAAGCTGGAGAAAAGCCTTAAAATTAAATTCTCATATGCTTAAATTATACAACTTCCATTTAATAGTTTTTTTTTCATTTTACATGTTTTCAATATGCTTTAATAAAAACTGAGCAATGAAAATGGAAAGTTAAAATGAATTAAATTATTTGGGTTAAAAGAAACCATTCTCCTTGTTGGATGATGGCCACAAAGTATTTCCTGAGTGTGTTAATTCATTCAACAAACATTTATTGAGTGCCTAGTAACTGCCAGGCACTGTCCCAGGTTCTGGAAAAATGCAACAGTGACTTTGGCAAAGCCCCTTGCCCCATGGAGTTTGCCTTTTAGTAGGGAGACAGTGAGCAAGCATGCATCTAGTACATGAGAGGAACTGAAAGTGTGATGTAGAAAAGGTGGGAATAAACAGGAAGAATGTGAGCTTCCTTGCACCCTGCTGGGGACCTTAGAGAGTGAACAATGAATGTAGTTCTCTGAGAGGAAGAGTCTATGGTAAGTAGGAGAAAGAAGCAAGGCAGCCATGTGGCTATTGAGGCATAAGCAACGGGGAGAGGGCAAATGTGGAGGACCCAAGAGGCTTTGGAAAAAACTCTGGCTTTACTGCAGATGAGACGAGAAGCAGAGATGAGAAAATGACTGACCTCTTAAAAAGATCAATGGATATAACAAGGGGAAGGAGTAAGCCAAGAGGAAGGACAGGGAACCAATTGGAAGACCTGTGCAAAAATCAAGCCAGGCATGACAGTAACGGCCCAGAGTGGGATGTGCAGTGGATGAGCAATGGGGCTCAGGACATAATGTAGATGACACTGGCAGAGCTCACTATCCAACATCCAAGTGCATTTCCACATAGTGTTAACTCCTTGGGGAAGAGGAGGCACCTCAGAGAACACAGTATTAGTGCTAAGTGCTCATCAATTTAGAATGAGGAAACACCACCCCTGCAATCCACAGAAACAATCCTTATTTTAAAAATTTAAAGGAAGATGCTTTTGGGAACCATGTCTACCTAATAAGTGAAAGAAACATGGACCTACATCAGCTTAGTGACAACATTCAACTAAAACATTCCGAGACTTAAAGTCATTCTAAATTATACATGAGTATCTTTGGCTTTAAAACTATTGACCCTAACTCTGAATAAATACATTTTAAATAATGGATGAGTAAAAATATTTCCATTTATCACTCGACTGCATGGTCTTTTAAAAGACTTTCCATGTTAATTTACATTCACAGTGCATTTAATTATGATGAATTGTGAGCTAAATGTCAATTCAGTAAAGTGTCAGCATTTTCTAAGTAAATGATCTTTCTATTTATAGAGAAGCATACATCATCAAACAAGTGGTTAGCAAGTAAAAAAAAAACTAAAGATGTGAAGATGGGTTATTATTATATATACAGAAGGCAGTCTGACTTAAAAAAAAAAAACAGCTCATTTGCTGTCATAGAGAAACAATGACAAAGTCCAAATATGTCAATATAACTTTAAAAAATTATATTGTTTTTATAAATTCCAAATGAATGGAACATAAACCTCTTATGAGATTTCTAGAATCACAAAGCACATTTACAATTACTAAGTTATAAGTAAGGAATCCAACTTATAAGCCAGGAATGCAACCAAGATCTTTTTTATCCTTATTAAAAATGTATTAACACTCAGATTAAGCAGCTGAACTGAAAACATCTAAAGGCTGTTTACTAGAGAAAAAAAGCAGAGTGGCACTCCTGCCCAGGCCAGGGAACACACAATTGGTAAGACACTGGATAGAGCAATTCAGAACGCCCTTAGCTCTAGTTCACATCCTGCAACCAAGAAGCTATGAACCCTTGGCACAGCACAACCTTTTGGAGACTAGACTATAAAAATTTCGATAGCTACCCTGAATTATTTATTTCTTTTCTTTTGCCTTGGATGATTTCTAAGATTCTTTGCAGTTCTAAAACTTTACGAGTCCACCAAATCAAAAGGCACCAAGCTGGAGGGGAAAGGGCAGTCAATTTATTTTTTAAAATAAAAAAAAAATAATATATTTTTTTTGTGTGTGTGTGGGGGGGCACCTCGAACAAGCCAAGCACTCTATCACTGAGCTACACCCCGGCTCAAGGGCAATCAATTTAATGAAGTGTTTGTGGTATGTCCTAGAGATTGACAGTGTTTGCTAAGGTGGTTACAAGAACTCCGTCAATGAAGTGCTGTTATAAATGCTGAGGGCTGTCAGCATGTCCACTGTGAAGCTCCCAGAAGGATTACTCCTCTGGTCACAGAGCCAATGAGGGTCACTGGCTCGACTCACAATTCTTTTCCAAAGTCCATCCTCTTTCTACTAAACATGGATGCTTCTCAAGACATGTTTATCTTGATTATAGAGCAATCTGTGGCCTGGGCACCTAAAATAGGTGGGAACAGAAAGCCATGACCAACAAACTGGAGAGACTATATGCTGTCATGACATGTTTGCTCCAGGTGTGGGGGTGTGACTCTAGAGCCTACCCAGTTTCCATTGCTCATTGGTAAAAGCCGTGGCTTACAACTTGGTCACATCATGGAATTGCTGTGAAAGTCAAAGAGGCCAGAGAGAATAAGCACCTTGAACAAGACCACACAAACAAGGAGGTTATAGGGCTGGGGATGTGGCTCAAGAGGTAGCACGCTCGCCTGGCATGCGTGCGGCCCGGGTTCAATCCTCAGCACCACATACAAACAAAGATGTTGTATCCGCTGAAAACTAAAAAAAAAAATAAATATTAAAAAAAAAGTCTCTCTCTCCCCTCTCTATCTTAAAAAAAAAAAAAAAAAACAAGGAGGTTATAAGGGTTATTCTGTATAGTTTGCCTGTGGGATGAGCAAGTGCTGGAACTCCATACAGAGTTCAGCTCTTCCTCCCTCCCGCTCCTCAAATTTGAAAATCCCAACTAATTTCCCAAACTGCAAATTTAAAATAAAAAATACAATTCAATTAAGAGTATGAAAGAGTGGTGCCAGAGGTACACTTACAATAATTCTTTCTTTCCCAAAACAGGTTTAGAATCTTTTAACTTAATGGTTAACTTGGTACAATGAGGCTGTGATTCAACCTTCCATCCCCAGATTTTGCAACCTTGATCAAAGAACAAACAATAAAATAAAACTATGATCCTATAGAGTACAACTGGATTTATCTCCAGGAGTTTATAATTTCACAAATGCAGCCTAATTCTTATTTTTTAGTATCTGCTATGTGCTCAGCACAGTGCTAGAAGTAGGGAACACAAAAAAAGATGAATGGGAAAGCTTCTGCACTACATGGGCAGAGCAGCCCCATCAACCTCAACCCTGAAACCAGAGTCCTTATAAAAGACAGCAGCTGTATTCATGCACTGCTGATAGATACAATATCTAGTTTTTACAACCTTGTAGGCAAATAATTACTTGCCCTTAATCTTCATTTTAAAGAAAATCTGTCATTTGTACTGTAGCCATCATTTCTAGCCTTTGCAAAGATGGACATCAATGATTTGAAAATCTGATAAAGAAAAGGATCTAACATGTAATACACATTTTTTCCCAACACACTAATGTGTTCATATATTAAAAAATTCAAAACACCTATGAAAAGAGGTATGACGAGCGCGCGCGCGCGCGCACACACACACACACACACACACACAGAAGAACATTACTTGACCTTAAGGAGGAAGG
The DNA here is from genome assembly GCF_001458135.2 of Marmota marmota marmota. NCBI lineage: Eukaryota > Metazoa > Chordata > Mammalia > Rodentia > Sciuridae > Marmota > Marmota marmota. Next base: position 67,165,413 of record NW_025999900.1, on the reverse strand, counting down.
AAACTCTGACACATGCCATGGTGCAGATAACCTTGAGGACATTATGCTAAGTGAAGCAAGCCAGGCACAAAGGACAAACACTGCACGATCCTATCATACTGCTACCTACAGTGTCAAACTCACAGAATCAGGAAGTAGAAGGCTGGCTTCCAGGGACTGAGGAAGAGGGAAATGAGCTGTTAGGGTTTAGTGGGAAGGGGTATGGCTTTAGTTTAGGAAAATGGAAAATTTCTGGAGATGGATATTCATGAGGGATGAACAGTAATGAGAATATGCCAAATGGCACTGGATCATACAGTCGAAAATGGTAAGATGTTATGTGTTGTATATTTTAAAACAATGCAAAAACCCAAGAACTTGGATATCATTATTGCTAATAGTGAAACACTTACTGCAATCCACAAAACTGCTAAGGGTCAGCTTTCTGACCCTATCCTAGAGTATTATAACTCTGGATGTTAAATAAAACCTTAACAATTACCTGCCTATGGGCAGTGTGCTGTGCATTCTTTTGAAAGAGAAGAAAAGCAACCCTGATTCACACAGATGTGCTTACCTCCACTTGCATACTCCATGATTAAGTAGAGTGTTTTTTCAGTTTCAATGACTTCAAACAACTTCACTGAGGAAGGGGAGAGGATGCAAGAGAAAAATAAAAACAAAAACAGAAACAGAAACAAAAGTCTTTAAGCATAAACCATGCACATACAAACTCCAACTATGAGAAGCAATTTTTCCCTGTTAAAGATTTTAACAGCTGGCCTCTAAAATAATGTTCTCAGGAATTTTTACCACACTAAAAGTTTTTATAAAAATAAAGAATTCTATAAAAATAAAGACCACTTCTGGGTGATCTGATGCTGTCAGGGTGCTGCCAAGTGTATGTGCTCTATTTCTTCTATCCCTGTCCCTATGTCTGTGTGGGCCAGCTGCACTCTCAGAAGCCTACCTTTCATACCTACTTCTCTCAGCTGGCAAGGGTGGCCCAGATCTACTCTGCACTGCAAGTGTGAGTCTGCTCACTTGTCACCACAGCCTTACAGAGGTGATTCTAACTGAGACTTGCTGCTTAGGGAACTTAACTCTCAAAGAACAGGGGTTTCTTCATCACTATGCTGAGGCCAGTAATACAAAAAGGTAGAAGGGATTATGAGGCAATTAACTGAAAATAACTTTTTTTATAAGAATGATTTTCAGGGCTGGGATTGTGGCTCAGTGGCAGAACGCTCGCCTATCATGTGTGAGGCCCTGGGTTCAATCCTCAGCACCACATATAAATAAAGGTATTGAGTGCAACTACCACTAAAAAATGAATAAAAAAAGATTGATTTTCAAGGGGATAGTATAATATTGTTCATTGTCACAGATTAAAATATACCTCTAAAGCTATCAAGTAATCATTTTACATATCTGCTTTCTTATACCGTCTTTAAAATTAAATTAATCCAAAAGAGGAGAGGTATGCTCATCTGTTATAGAGCAGGTGATTTTTCTGATGCCTCAGTAGAGTACTAGGTCAAAGTTCACAATGGCATAATCAATAAATGTCAGATGAACTGAAGAACAAAACCATCAGACCATTTCTTAGACTGGAATATGTTCAGATTTTAAGAAAAAACCATTTGGGAAAGTTAAGGTATATGTGTTGATAAACCAACAAAAAAATGAAATCCCTTTAATATTCTAATGCAAATTTTGGCTCTTATGGAGAAGGATTTTTCTATTTTGGGTTCTGGGCATCAAACCAAGGGCCTCACACATGCCGGGCAAGCATTCTACCACTGAGCTACATCCCCAGCCCTGGAAAAATAATTGTAATACAATAAAAATTTAAAAAAAATTTAATATCAAAGATACTTATCATTTAATAAGTAGGAAATTCTATAACCAGGATACAATTTTAACTAATTAAAGGATAAATTAATATGTTAAAGTTAGTTCTAGGTAATAGTTTTGTTTTTTTGGTGAAAAATTGAAATGTGAAGCTCAGAACTGGCTGGATAACCTCAAAGGGTTGAAATGAAAAGGGAAAAAAGGCAGCTTTCTTCCTGTTGTTACATTCCTTGCGATCTTTCTTCTCTTCAAGTATATACTTCATTGATTTCTGAGCTGTGCATTTGTTTCACATTTTAATTACTATCCCCTGACATAAGGATGATGGCTTGGTAGCATTTTTTGTTCTTTGTATATACAAAACAACAATGCCCTTAAGTGATGGTAGCTGACTGGACGACACAGGGTATACTCCCTTTTTCAAGTCCACAGTCGAGTCCAGCTCTGAGTAAGGACTCTATGGTTCCACGTTGTCCTTCTGTCCTTATGCCTAGCTGTGTACAGCCTGTCCTCAACACTACACACCAGCCCTCTCACTTAGACTGTAGTTGCTACTACTATATAAAATGGAGTAATATTATTTAAAAAGCCCTATTATGATATATATGACAACAAAATTTTCATTGGGATACATGTCAGTGTTAGATAATTTGCATATTTAATCTTGTTCCAACAATTACTACAAGGGCAGCAAAACCATATTACTTCATTTTTAAACACCTGGCAATGTTGTGTACACAGAGGACACATAAAATAAATCTCTTTTTAAATAAAATTCCTATAAAAATGTCATTAGATAACAACTATCCCCCCTGCACCACCCCACTTTTTGGCAGTACTGGGAATTTGACCCAGCAGCACTCAACCACTGAGCTACATTCCCATTTTTTAAAAAATTTGAGTCAGGGATTCACTAAATTGCTGAGGCTAGCCTTAAACTTGTGGTCCTCAGCCTCATGAGTTGCTGGGATTATAGGCATGTATTACAGTCCCTGGCTTCTAGTACCCATCTTTTTTTTTTTTGGTTGTGCTGGGAATTGAACCCAGGGCCTTATAATGCGAGGCAAGCACTCTACCAGCTGAGGTATATCCCCAGCAAGTATCCCATCTTTTAAATATGATTCAGCATACAAGTATTTTGTAGTAACACAATCACAGCAAAACATATTATATCTTTGAAAATATTATTCCTTCTATAATTCCATTCTACTAATGAAATACAATTATATTTTCTAATACATTAAAAAATTAGAAAATTATAGTCTTGACTATGGATGTTTCCACTACATTAAAACTTTAAATTCAGATGCTTATTTAATGCCTGAGCTTTTAACCTGTCTTCAGTAATTTTGAAAGGCTAATACAAATGATCAACTTGTATACATAATTTATTAAAAGTGTACCTGGGCTGGGGATTGGGAAGGAGTGTCCTATCATGTCCTATCACTTTGGGAATACCTGTTTAGTTTTATGACATACTTTTCAAGAATGCATTTAGACCCAAAAATATTTAAGAAAGCAGAAAGTACCTATGTTTGGATGATTTAAAATCTTCATTATTCTTACTTCTCTGAAGAGCTAAAAAAAAAAAAAGAAAAAGAAAAAGAAAGACAACCCCCCATGTTATTAAACATACTTCACTGTTGCAACAGAAATTTAAATTTTCTCTTAGATGCTGATTTGTAGCTAATATTTATTGTCCCATACCTAAGACTAACATGAAAGTCTGGAGTAACTCTGAAGTAGGTTTGTAACCTATTACCAAACATTATTTCCAAATGCTTTCATTTATGGACAACAAGCAGTGATTCCAAAGGGGAGAGTACCACACTCTTAAATTCTTTTTGTGATCTTGAAAACAGCTCAGACTTAAGTTTAATCCCAGGCTAAATCACAGGTTAAAGTTTAATTGCTAAGTTGCTGAGGCTGGCCTGTGATTAAACTTAGTTTGATTCAGCATCTATTCAGGAATTTCACTTCTGTGTATCAAACTGATACAGTCTCAGGAACTACAAAGTCAGCATATGAGATTAACAATTCCAAAAGTTATATAACAATATTCTGAACAAAACCAACATGGGAAATCCTCATTGGAGATGATGAGTAATGCAGCATGGAGGCTGCTGTAGAGTGCAGTATTAGAAACTCTTGTGAGCCAGGCGCCTCCAGGGATATGCAGTTGTGGAGTACCCCCTTTCATGCTGACTTAAGACTTGGCTCTATTACTTGCTGTGGCCAATGCAACATTAGCAGATTTGAAGCAAGCAGAGGGTGGATAAAATGCATGGGCATTAGGAACTGCTCTCTTGCGATGATGTGAAGAAGCAGGTCTAGCCTCTTTGATGATGAAAGGTAGTACATACAAAGAAGGACCCAATGTCCTGAGTCCAGCCCCTGCCAGCTGAACAAAGCCATACCAGTGAACCCAGGTGAGACTTCCAATTTGGATACCATGGGGACAGCATGGGATGCTGCATTCAGAACTAAGCCCTGTCCATGGCCTGACAGCCCTATACTTTGCAGCTTCTGTCCTTCATTATTATCCTTCATTATGTCCTTCCAGCATCCACACCAGGCACCCTGACTTTCTTTAGTTGCTAGAACATGCTAAGTTAAAGTCTCTTCTTTTCACTATTCAAGTCTTGGGCAGATTCTCAGAAGCTCTCTGGGTAAATCTCCTTTGTTTTATAGCAGAATCATCTACTCACTTTTTCCTTAGAATGTCTTTTTAGGTTGTGATTATGCATTTTTGTATACCTGTTTATTATACCTTTTCATCCACAGGAGCCTGAAACCAAGCCTGGCACATAAAAGAACACAATTTGTTTGATAAAAGCCTGCAAGTAAGCACTAAATACCAAGAAGTGTGGTGTGAGCCTGCCTCCGTGGCATTCTAATGGCCACAGGGCTTCAATCCTGTTAGAAGAATGGATGCTTGCTACAGAGCTGTTGCTACTCTGCTTGCTGGCAGGACAGCAGGTCAAATGAAGGCGATTTTTTTTTAATTCCTATTAGTAGTGCAGTATGATTGAAACAAAGTGAATCAACGTCAAGACCAGGGGAAAGATGAAATATTATAGAAATTCAAGGAAGGAGGGTCTTACTTCTGTCTAAGGATTTATGCAGACTTAAAAAGGATGTCTACCTCCAAATAAGGGGTTCATGTGTGCTGTGTAAGTGAAGATGGAGAGATGTGACCAGTTCAGGCATTTAAGGAAGACCAAGCGATCCCATTCTGGTCAGAGCAGTGTTTCCACGTGGGAACTCCCGGCTACCCACACCAGTCAACAGGGTGTTTGGGGCAAAGTACAGATTCCTGGTCCTACTTACCATTCCATGTGAAATGGAGTATGAGAATCTTACTCTGTGTGTGTGTATGTGTGGGTGTGTGTGTGGTGTGTCCTAGGGACTAAACCCAGGGCTTCGTGCATGCAAGTGCTTTACCACTGAACAACATACTCTGCCCCTTTTTTGTTTCATTTTGAGACAGGGTCTCACTAAATTGCACAGGCAGGCCTTGAATTTGTGATGCTCCTGCCTCAGCCTCCCAAGTAGTCACCATACTAGGTAGAATAATACTTTTCAACAAGCACTTCATACGTAGTCATTTCAAAATGTCCACAATTCCTCCCCTCAAAAGGTAGAGCTACCGGGGATGGCAGTGCATGCCTATAATCTCCTCTAATCTAGAGGCTGAGGTAGAAGGATCACAAGTTCAAAGCCAGCCTGGGCAATTTGGCAAGACCCTGTATCAAAAGAAAAGAAAAAGGGCTGGAGATGTAGCTCAATGGTAGAGTGCTTGCTAGCATGCACAGGCCCTTGATTCAATCCCCAGTAGGGGGTAGATGGCGGGGGTGGGGGGGGTGCTAACCTTAGTTACTTGCTTCTAACCAACAGAATGTGGCAGAAGCAAAGAAGGGGGCCCTTTGAAGGCCAATAAAGTCCCAGACAGTACTCCCTTCTTGCTCTCAGATTGCTTGAGCATCATGAGAACATTCAAGCACCACTGTGGATAGGCCCATATGGCAAAGCAGTAAGTCCACATGCCCACAATCAGTGGTGAACTCAAGTCCCAGCAACAGCCATGTGAAAGCACCCTCTCTCGCAAACATCTGCCGGCTCCAAGGAAGCCTTCAGATGATGGCAGCTGGGCTGACGTCCAACCAAAACCTCTTGAGACAGCTGAGTCTGAGTTGTTAGACAACACATAAAAGTTTGAGAACCTCTACGTTAAAGCAGGAGCCAAGGATTCATGCTGTAAAACACATCAGGAAGGGACCAGAGTTCCTAGCAGGGTAGAGTCAGGACATTACCACACTAACTTCACATATTTCTCTATCAGAATTATGTACTAGGTAGAAACTGGCAAGCAGCAAATGAGTTAATAAACTCTATGCCAAATTACACAAGGACAGTCAGGGGCAGAAGCTAACAGTCACCCAGTCCCTCCAGCGTATGAAGTAGTTAGATACTTCGCATCTATGATCTCACCTAAATTCTACAAGTTGAAGGGGGATATAATCATCCCTATTTCACAGAGAAGACAGACAAGAAAGGCTAAGCATCTGTCTAGAGACTGAATCAGAGCATCTAGATCTTTGTCTAGAACTCAAAGATCCACACTCTAAGGCTGTTGTCCTGGAAATTGACAACCAGAATAATTAAACAACTTACAAATATATGCTGCTGACAGAGAAGATCGAGAGCAACATGTGGTCTCTGGCACAGAAGCTTTTTAGAAGTTGATAATTTACATACAAGTAAGACAAAAAGATGCCAGCTATTTCACAATCTGTGAACCTAATAGATCATTAAACGTGAACAGGAATAATATATTAAAAGGAAAACATGCACTTTAAGAAGAGTTCCTATAAGGGACCGTACAACATATTTTTAAGTTCTGTTATCTTATTTTTTTACACTTAAAGAGACACTAGTTGTAAAAAAAAAAAAAAAAAAAAAATCAAAAGCACAGAAATAGATAACATCTTCCCTCACTGATTAATCTGCGTCCTCAACACATTTTCACATACCTTTGAAGAGAGGTACAGGATCCTGGTGAAGAGAGTATCAAGCACCCTAAGCCTATTGTGTCAGAGGAGTAAAGAAATGTCCCCACAGCCAGGACTTGATATGCACAGGTGCTATCTTTGGAAAAAGACAGTTTTAACCAACAATATGAAAATAAAATGGAATATAAAAGAACATGAGGGAATTACAGATACAACATTGGTCTAATTACCATGCCATGTATTTAGGTTCCCATCTCTGGGTATACAGGTATGGGACAGAACAGAGGGCTGCTGAGTGGCAGGCTGAATGACACCTCAGGTGCTAGAAATCATGGCAGGAAACACAATGACAACAAACCTCTTCTTTGGAAGAGGAGATACCCAGAAGTAAAGGGAGGAGGAGGTGGCCCAAGCACACACCCTGTTCTGCACCTCAACTCCTGCAGCCTGCCCACTGAAGTGCCATCCCCTCTTCTGCCCTGGTGGAAGCTGGCAGCCTATTTTTCCTAGAAAGCTGAATCAGAGCATCTAGACATGGGGACCTTGTCCTGAAAACAGGAGCCCATGAGTGGTGACATATCCTCTTTACCCATTTTCTTTGCTTGCCTCTCGGACTCCTCCAACCCTTCTCACATTGTATTGAAAGAGATCGGAGTGTCTCTTTACCCTTATTTTTTTCTGAGAAAAATCAGCTTAGGTGAAAGATATCTAGACACGGACATTCTAGTATCTTCTAGTGGAATGACTTAATCTCTACCTAGTCACCTATGATCCAGTTCTTATGTACACGACACTCAGTTCTGTGCTTCTGTGCCTTGCTCTTGACAGCCAAGAGTCTTGGGATACTTGTGGACAACCAGAGATTTAAAAAAAGGGAAGCCTGGTACAATGATGCATGCATGTAGTCCCAGCAATGTGGGAGGCTGGGGCAAGAGGACTGCAATTTTAAGCTCAGCATGGGCAACTTAGTGAGACCCGGTCTCAAAATAAAAAATTAAAAGGGTTGGGGGTATAGCTCAGTGGTAGAATGTCCCTGGATTCAATCCATAGTATCCCCCCCCAAACACACAAGCAAACAAACAAATAAAAAAATGAAGAGAAAAAGGAAAACCAGAAGAAGAAATAAGATTACTTTAAACAAAAACAAATTACAGTTGGTGTTTTAAATATTTAGAAATGAGAAAGAAAAAATAACAGCAACCACCACATTCGCAAAAAAAGAACATGATTGCACTGAAGAAAGGTCACTGGCTTGGGGATGAATTATGGTATCAGAAAGAAATTCAAAAAAAGGGTTGGAAAGCAGTCAAGTGAAATCTTTCAGAAAGCAGTACAAATTCAGATATGAAAATTAAAACCTGAGAATTTCTATGAAGAAGGTGCAATTTATGATACACAGGACTTGAGCAGTAAATGAATAGAGGACAGGAGGGAACTAACCAGAGATTCACAGAATTGCACCATGTTAATTTCCAACTGTGAGGCTTCAGAGTGCTCAGTATAGTAAGTGTATCTGAACCTGCTGTCTCTTCATCTCTTCCCTGACTTACTAGGTCACTCATGGCCTGAAGAGTAAGTCATAAAGTCGTCTGTGTTTCTAATGTAGCTCAGATTTATACCTATATGTATTTTTTTAAGAGAGAGAGAGAGAGAGAGAGAGAGAATTTTACATATATATATATATATATATATATATATATTTTTTTTTTTTTTTTTTTTTTTTTTTT
>NW_025999900.1:67150365-67156686 GCF_001458135.2 Marmota marmota marmota | reverse complement strand
TTTTTTTTTTATTTTTTTTTTTAGTTTTTCGCAGACACAACATCTTTGTTTGTATGTGGTGCTGAGGATGGAACCCGGGCTGCACGCATGCCAGGCGAGCACGCTACCGCTTGAGCCACATCCCCAGCCCCCTATATGTATTTTTAAAATATGAACATAAAATATAAAAATGGTCATTGTGAAGTGAACCAGAATAATCACTTCTGATGAACAAATGTGTGTAGGTGCTGTGGGAGAGAGTGTGTACAGATAGATGGAAACTCCACACTGCAGAGCAGAGGAAAGGAGTGACAGGTCACAATGAGTACACAAGAAAACCCATGCCACTGGATCCCTACCTCTTAACACACACGACTGTCAGGTGATTTAAAGATCATAAAACTTTGAAGACAACAGACAAGGATCTTTATGATGCAGGTTGGGAAGAACTTCTTAAAGAAGACACAAAAAGTACAAACCATAAGAGAAAATCAATTGTATGTAAACTTTTTGAAAGTTTTCACCATAAAGAAATGATAAATGTCTGAGGTGATAGATATGTTTAGCCTTATCTAAACACTACAAAATGCAGACATGCATCAAAATATCCTATTAATATGTAATATTTTTGTTTTATTTATCAGTTTAAAAATTAAATTTTTAAAATGGTTAGCCTGGCATGATGGAGCACAATTATAATTCCAGTGACTCAGGAGGCTGAGGCAAGAGAATTGCAAGTTCAAGGCCAGCTTCAGCAACTTAGCAAGGCTCTAAACAACTCGGTGAGTCCATGTCTCAAAATTAAAATAAAAGGGGCTGTGGTTGTAGCTCAGTGATTAAGCACCCCTGAGTTCAATTCTTAATTATCTCCCCACCCCTGCCACAAAAGAAAAGGTTAAAAAAAGTTAACAAACAAAACAAAACAAAAAAAATAGGAACCTTTGCTTCATTGAAAATACCATCAAGAAAGTGAGAAGATAAACCATCAAGTAGCAGATATTTGCCACACACAACAGTATCCAGAATATAAAATGACCTAAAAGGAGTAAGGGGAAAAAAAATCCACTAGAAATTGAAAAAACAGTTGGGAAAAGTAGCGCATATCTGTAATTGCTGGGACTACATGCGCCACTGCACTAGGCTTCCCTTTCGTTTGGGGTGGTGGTTTGTTTTGTGTTTTGCTTTGAGATGCTGGGGATTGAACCCAGGGTCTTGTGCATGCAAGACAAGCACTCTACCAACTGAGCTATATCCCATCCCTTCCTTTCATTGTAATCTCTGGTTATCAACAAATATCCTAAGTCTCTTGGCTGTCCAAGGGCAAGGTACAGATACTCAGGAGGCTGAGACAAGAGGATCTCAAGTTTCAGTTGAGAACTTCGTTGGAGGAAAGTAGAATGGGCTGGGGGTGCAGCTCAGTGGTAGAGCACCCCTGGGTTCAACCCCTAGTACCACACACACCCCTGAACAAAAGACTTGAGCAGGCACTCACAGAAGAAACAAAGGCATACACAGATGTACTCTAACCAGTAATGCTGAATTAAAGTTAGAATCAGTTTTATACACACCAGAATGGTGGCAAGAATTCAGAAATCAGAGAAAATCAAACTGACAAGGATGCAATATTACTCACACCCTCTCTTCTATGCCTTTAGTGGGACTATAAATTAGTACAACAATTCTAGAAATAATTCTGTCCTTTAATGAATAAGGATGTGTACACTCTGTAAGCTAAGACTCAACTCCAGTGTCAGTGTCCTTAAGAAACTCTAGCATAATTGTGCCAAGGCACATAAAGAATGGCTGGCAGCATGTTTGTGATACAGACAGCTGTCAGCAATCCAAAGGCCCCTGAACCACAGTGTGAATAACACGTATGGCTCATTCACATGCAATCTTTTGTATTTTTAAATTTTTTTCTTTTTAGTTATAGATGGACACAATACCTTTATTTTATTTGTTTATTTTTATGTGGTGCTGAGGATGAAACCTAGTTCTTTATGCATGCTAGGCAAGTGCTCTACAGCCCTATCCCCACATGTAATCTTGAGCATAGACATAGCAATGAAAGGAGATTACAGAGTACAGTGCAAGAGGGCAGAGGAAAAAGCAAAAGTAAACAGGAAGAGAATACATGTAGCATGATTCCACTTATACACCACAGGTACACTTAGAAATGTATTTGCCTAGGAAGATTCCAAAGAATTCTCCTATATTCACTGTATTGATGAGGGAACCACATGGTAAAACTGAAGAAAAGCAAAGAAAACAGCAACTCAAAATCCTTGTTAGTGGTTACCTGGCAGATAGGAAATGAAGAGGAGGCTCAGGTTGGGGAAGGCTCAATATGAGACTGATTTAAGGTCTGTTTCTTGAGTCAGGTGGTATGTGGTTGGTTCATTCAGTATATATGTAAATGAACACATCTACATCCTAAACATGGAACATTCTTTTGTGCAGTACTTAATAAAAACTAAAAACTCAATTTTAAAAAGTTGCTTAGATTTATCTGATTAATATAATGAAGCTTTTTTTTTTTTTTAAGAGAGAGAAAGACGGAGAAAATTTTTTTTTTTAATATTTATTTTTTAGTTTTCGGCAGACACAACATCTTTGTATGTGGTGCTGAGGATCAAACCCGGGCCGTACGCATGCCAGGCGAGCGCACTACTGCTTGAGCCACATCCCCAGCCCATGAAGCATGTTTTTTGAACATTAAGAGTAGCAGTGCCTGGGCTTGGTGGCACAAGCCTGTAATCCCAGCAACTCAGGAGGCTGAGGCAGGAGAATCCCAAGTTGAAGATATCAGCCTAGCAATTTAGTGAGGTCTTAAACAACTTAGTGAGACCCTGTCTCAAAATAAAAGGACTAGGGGCGTGGCCCAGTGGTAAAGCACCCCTGGGTTCAATCCCCAGTACCAAAAAAGAATAGTAGCAAAGTTTTTTTTTTTTTTTTTTTTAAATGATCAAATAGTTCAAAGACAAACTATGCAATTCTATCCCTCAAACCCGATATTCTGGTGGGTCAAGCTTCCTACAATCAGTGCAACACCAGGAGAATTAATTTATTATGAAAATAAATTTGGTACTAACAAAACAAACAGATTTCAGGGGACATCTATCACATGTGAGCTGCATGTCAATACAGTTCTGCCATAGGGAAGATGATCATGGCAAAGGAAGCTATGTGGAGTTAGGATTAGGGTCTGATTCTGCTCAGTCATGTACTCATTGGGTACTGAACAAGCTTCAAAACTGTAGAGCTTCAACCTACCCATCTTCAAAACAGATTAATAAAATAACTATTTCACAGGATTACTGTGAAAAGGACATTCAGAGCGGCAGGTTAAATGTATAGTTATGAAGAAGTTTACCTCTGGACCCATAGTAGCTGGTCCCAGCCTGGTTGCCACCACTCTCTGAATCTAGGTGACTGGACTCCATGGTCCTGTTACCTGGCAGTGGAGGAACACACCATGCAGAGGGCATGGAACAGCATCTGCACACAACGAGCCCTAGATACAGGATGGGGATTCTAGCTGATGTCACTGCTGTAATCTCCTGGTTCCAAATGTTAGGTGCAGGACAGGCTGAGTAAGATGTCTGCAGGGTATGCCAAACAAAGTGAGCTGCAGGATGACCTGGCCTCTCAAACCCTTTGTCTGGTTCTTTATCAACTATTTGCTTCAAGCCCAAACGCCCAAGCCCCCACTCAAGGCTGAACACTCAACCCCCTACGAATACGTAACCCCCCTTGTGCCAACAAGGCAGCTTGCAGACCCAGAGACCTCATTAGATTTGAGCTTTAAAAACTCCCTCCTGGGCTGGGGATGTGGCTCAAGCGGTAGCAAGCTCGCCTGGCATGTGTGCGGCCCGGGTTCGATCCTCAGCACCACATACAAACAAAGATGTTGTGTCTGCCGAAAACTAAATAAATAAATATTTAAAAAAAAATAAAAAATAAAAAAATAAAAACTCCCTCCTGCCGGGCCCCTCTCTCTCTCTCTTGCTATCTCTCTTGCTTTCTCTCTCTCTCTCTCTCTTCTCTTTCTCTCTTTTCTCCTCTGTTGCACTGCTGTAATAAAGATCTCTTGGTTGCTCTGAGTGTTGTGGTCACTTTCCTTTCACCAAAGTCTTAAGTCTTACTCTGTGCCTATTTTTTTTTTTTTTGGTGGGGGCATGTTGCAAATGGGTCCATGCTATGCTGTTTACTCACTTAAAATAATTTGTTCTTTGATGACTTTTCTAAAATAACAAAGAATTTATACTATCTATAAAACAAATTTTAATAATTTAAATTTCATAAACTATTTTAAATAGCAAGCTATATTATTTCTTGCCAAAAGAAAATAAGTCTGGCAACCAATTTAACAGTTCCCTGTAAAGAAGGGGCAACACTGAAGATGATTTTCTTCCATTTCTAATACCTCTTGAGAAATCCAAAAGTAATAAACCACACATTTTTATACTCAGTATATACATTTAAGGAGTGTATCTTAGCATCGCCTATTTGTATTACTTTGTCAGATTCACCGCAATGACCCATCTTCAAAACAGACATTGGATTGAAAAGGCAGACATTGGATTGAAAATAATAGGCAGGGACTGTTTTAACTACTTAAGTTAACAATCTGAATTGTTGGCTTGCTAAAAGTCAACTTAAGAAAAGGAAAGAGGGAGGTAAGAAGAAAGACTGAGATTCCCCAAATGACCTGAGCTTCAGCTGATGGGAAAAGGCATCTAGGAGCCAGGTGTCACAGTGTTCCTGAGAGTTCCGGGAGGTAGGGAATATTTAGCAGGGAGTGGAGGCAGTCTGTAAGGCTCAGGTCCCTTGGCTGCCTAGTGGAAGAAGTGAGGTGTTCATATCTGGGGACTGTGGGCAGTCCAGGGGCCACTTTCACCTGGCTGTGCACTGGTATCACCATACCCCTCCCAACTACCCAGCCAGGACCTCTAGGGAGGAAAGTACCAGAGCTGTGAGGGAAACACTTCTTCTCCCCCCACCCCTCCCACTGAATTCCACAAATGATTCCAATGCACAGCAAGGGCTAAAAACTACTGGTTTAAGAAAACTGAAGCAACAGTGCCCTAAATACCCCAGAGGAGGCAGAAGTACAAGTAATTATACTGCAGACCCCAGAAAAAGCATGAACTGGTTCTCTCTGCCTTTAAATCAGACAATTCCCTGACTGTACCACAAATAAGATCCCCTAGAGTTGGGCACAAGAATCATAAGTTCAAAGCCAACCTTAGCAACTTAGTGAGGCCCTAAGCAACTTAGCGAGACCCTGTCTCTAAATAAAAAGGGCTGGAGATGTGGCTCAGTGGTTAGGTGCCCCTGGATTCAATCTCTAGTTTAAAAAAAAAACAAACCCTAGAATGCCAAAAAAGGCCACTAAAGCTACAGAGCTCCAAACACCAACAGTGGCTCTAAAATATCAGCCTTAAAAAGAAGAATTAAGTGAGTATAAGTAGGCTCTCCCCACAGAAGACCCTGATGGGAAGAGATCTATAGTCAATAATGCTTAAAAAAAAAAAAAAAAAAAACCCACATATGGCACCCTACTGTGTATCCTGCATATCCTCATGCTTAATTGTCATTTTTTTCTTTAGTAAATTTGGTAACATTCTTAAAAACATAGGGATTTTTTCTTTCTTTCTCACTAGAAGTTTAGATTTAAGAATAGTGGCTAAGGCCAGACATGGTGGCACATGATTGTAATACCTGTTGAGAGCCACAGCCGAAGGGGCCCCAGCAAACTTCTAGCTGCCAGCTGATGATTGGCTCACAGTGGCCCCAGCAACATCTAGCTGATTGGCTCCTCGGCCCCAGCAACATCTAGCTGATTGGCTCCTCTGCGGTGATGCTCATTGGACTGTTTCTCTGCCCTTTCAGACCACGGAGCTGCTCATTGGGGGACTTTTTTTGGCTCCGCCCACGTGACCCAGCCAATCGGCCTCAAGAGCAGGAGGATTGTGGGAGGTGGAGAGAGGCTTGTGTGGGAGAGAGAGGCTTGTGGAAAGCCGGTGGTGGCAGTTGAGGCTCTGAGGATTTTTCCTGAGAGGCTGTTTTGTTTGGCGTGTGTGGTTCTAAAAATAAAGTTAGTTTCTTTTGACAAGTGGCTCCTGATTGTGCCCAGCCAGACTGCGGCATTTGGTGGCCCGTACGGGGAACGACTGAGGGTAAGTGAACTGCTCGCCCCTGAGGGCAGGGCAAGAGGATGGGTAGCCATTTTAAGAAATGCCGCAGTCTGGCTGGGCACAATCAGGAGCCACTTGTCAAAAGAAACTAACTTTATTTTTAGAACCACACACGCCAAACAAAACAGCCTCTCAGGAAAAA
>NW_025999900.1:67122117-67144536 GCF_001458135.2 Marmota marmota marmota | reverse complement strand
GCTGGTACAAAGACCTCTCCACAGGTGTGGCTGTATGCTGGACCGGTAGTCAGTGACGGGTATGATCCAATTGCAGTGGTACCAACCTAAGACAGGAGGCTGACGCCTAGAGGTCAGTTCATCCGATGACGGGTAAGGACCATATGTTGAATTGGACTGCCTAACAGACACGGTCCCTAAGCCACATGCTTGTTGTTTAAACAGAGAGGGGGAGATGTTGAGAGCCACAGCCGAAGGGGCCCCAGCAAACTTCCAGCTGCCAGCTGATGATTGGCTCACAGTGGCCCCAGCAACATCTAGCTGATTGGCTCCTCGGCCCCAGCAACATCTAGCTGATTGGCTCCTCTGCGGTGATGCTCATTGGACTGTTTCCCTGCCCTTTCAGACCACGGAGCTGCTCATTGGGGGACTTTTTTTGGCTCCGCCCACGTGACCCAGCCAATCGGCCTCAAGAGCAGGAGGATTGTGGGAGGTGGAGAGAGGCTTGTGGAAAGCCGGTGGTGGCAGTTGAGGCTCTGAGGATTTTTCCTGAGAGGCTGTTTTGTTTGGCGTGTGTGGTTCTAAAAATAAAGTTAGTTTCTTTTGACAAGTGGCTCCTGATTGTGCCCAGCCAGACTGCGGCAAATACCAACTACTTGGGAGGCCAAAGCAAAAGAATCTCACGTTTGAGGCCAGCCTGGGCAATTCAGGGAGACCCTGTCTCAAAATAAAATTTATAAAGGTATGGGGGTTATAGTTCGGTGCTTGCCTATCATGCATGAGGCCCTGGGTTCAATCTCCAGCTTCATTAAAAAAAACGAAAGAAAGAAAGAAAGAATAGTGGTTCAATCCTACTCAAATATACTCAAACATACAACATATTTCATTACTGGGTCAGCAGCCTTAATTTGAAAGGATAGAATCTCCACTGACATGCCTTTGTTCCTGCCTTGTTGAATATTTTAATTATATTTAAATAATTCAATTTAGACAGGATCAAACTGTAAGTGACAGCTAATATAAAAGATTCATCAGGGTGCTTGCCCTAATGTGTGAGGGCATCCCCAGCACTGTCTCCGCCAATTAATCTTAGCAAGAATCATCAAACTCAGGCGGGGCACAGTGACACATGCCTATAATCCCAGTGACTCAGGAAGCTGAGGCAAGAGGATCTCAAGTTTAAAGCCAGACTCAGCAACTGAGTGAGGCCCTAAGCATCTTAGCAAGTCCCTGTCTCAAAAAATAAAAAGGGCTGGGGATGTGGCTCAGTGGTTAAGTGCCCCTAGGTTCAATTCCTAGTTATCCCTCCCGCCCAAAAAAAAAAAAAAAATTAAAAAATCATCAAACTCAGATTAAAAAAAAAAAGTGTAAATATGGAATAAACTAGGCCTATGTTGAGGGCAACTCCTTTGTTGGCCAAAAGGCTAAGGCTATTTATCTATCTGGGAGAAGGGAAAATCAAGAAAATCAAAATAGCAACCTCAATGGTCTGGCCATGTTGGGATAATAAATTTAGCCTCTATACCTCCAAATGGCAAAAGAGAGAACAGTGTTACAGAAGTTTCTAGAAGACAGATACTGGTCTCAAGCAAGGGAGGAACTCTCCAATAACAAAGCTACTGAACAATGAACAAAATGCTGTGGGAAGGACCATCCCTGGATGTGCATAAGGCTGGCCGATAAACCAGCCGTCAATAGAAATATTTCTTTAAAACCAATTATTTTATTAACATTACAGATTTCATTTTTTTTTTTTTTGAGAGAGAGAGAGAGAGAATTTTAATATTTATTTTTTAGTTTTTCGGCAGACACAACATTTTTGTTTGTACGTGGTGCTGAGGATCAAACCCGGGCCAGGCGAGCGCGCTACCGCTTGAGCCACATCCCCAGCCCCCAGATTTCTTGCTATTAATCAGGTGATTCCAGTTTTTAAAAAAAACTGGGCCAGGCATGGTGGTGCACGTCTGTAATCCTAGCAACTCAGAGGTTAAGGCAGGCAGATAGCAAGTTTGAGGCCAGCCTCAGCAACTCAGTGAAGCCCTGTCTCAAAATAAAGAAAAGGGGCTGGTAAAGAATCTGGGATTCAGTCCCTGCACCCCCTGTACTGTTTAAACCAGCTGTATCATAGGGTAGTGATAATTAAGTTTCTGTACTAGAAGACAGAATCAGGACCTCTATGTCCTGTGGTTGGTGCTCTTCAGGCTACGTGCAATCCTTCACTGCACCTTACCAAAACTCCTGTGCCAAGCCCTGCAGTGAGGTCTGCAGGGTCTTTTTCCTCTCCTGTTCACCTGATGAAAACTCTTTGGGTCTCTCAGGACCTAGTAGAGTCTTACTGTACATCACATGGGCTGACCCTGAGCCAGCTGCACTTACCTGACTCATTGGAGTCTCACACAACTTGGTTCGGGAGGACAAGGGTGCTTCCTAAATGGGTTTCTAAGAGGATGCCCCTACTTTTCATCTGAGGCTGATAGATCAGGGCAAAACTGTCATTGAAAAGACAGTTTCTTATAGTTTCCAGAGGGTGGGGACCCACCATATCATGTAAGGAGCAAAAAAGCACCTAGGTGAGTTGGGAGGCATAAGGTACCAGGGAAAAGCAAGGACAAGAAAGGGTCTTGCTGTGAATGTAACCCAGGGCCTCAGGCATGCTAGGCAAGTCTCTGGACAGGGCCACATCTCCCACTTAGAAGGCCTTTATTACAATTTCTGTGGGAAAAGCAAGCAGAGTAAAACTCTAAGCAGGCTCTGGGGTGCAGGAGCTGTCTTTGGTTACCTGGTGCCTGGCCTGGGGTGATTAGGGCAAAGGAATACTGCCTTTTGGAGTGCACTAGCCAGATAGAGGACTGGTGCTTTGAAGCACAGGCTCTGAATCAGCTGGTTTACATCTGAAAAGCACACACAGGGCAATAGTTTGTTATCTCTAGGAATTCTCCCTGGGAAGGGCCAGCAAGGCCCCAGACATGGAAAACATTTAGATTACAGAAAAAAATTATATAGTTAATGCACCCTACTAAATTCTTCTTCATACCACTAACATGACATTGTATGTGTGCTTACTGCTGCTCCCTGTTGATATGTCTATTTCACGAAAGCAGGTACTTCATTTTGTTCAATGTTATATCCATTGCACACGGAACAGTACAGGGCACAACAGCAGGTGCTTACTGTCTAAATGAATGAGTGAATAAACAAACTTGGATAAAAACATGGTTTTTGCAGTGTTTAGAAGGGGAAGGGGACAAGCCCCTGTTAAATACTTGAAATATTCCCCAAATTTGATGTTCTTGTTCTTTTTATTCATGTTTTTGTTCTTCTTTTTTTAATAATACCTTTATTAATTTATTTATTTTGGTACTGGGGATTGAACCCAGGGTGCTGAATCACTAAGTCACAACCCCAGCTCTTTTTATATTTTATTTAAAGACAGGGTCTCGCTGAGTTGTTTAGGGCCTCACTAAGTTGCTGAGGCTGGCTTTGAACTCACGATCCTCCTGCCTCTGCTTCCCGAGCTGCTGGGATTACAGGCATGCACCACCACACCTGGCCTACAATACTTTTATTCATTTATTTTTATGTCATGTTGAGGATTAAACACATTTGAGGCAAGCACTCTACCACTGAGGTATAATCACAGCCCCTTAATGAACTTCTTTATAGCTACTCAATAGGAAGCTTCAAGTCATTTTCCATCAAACTTTCTGTAAATCCTGAATTACAGAAATATAATTAATTATGGTAAGGCAACATAAGGGAGTGGAAAAAGTCCACATTTTGGAGTCAGTCCAAGATTTCTATTTCTGCTCTATCATTTACTAGCTAGAGGACTTGACTACATCAACTCCTTTGTCTTGTTTCCCCAGTGGAAAATGAAAATGGCAATGATATCTACCTAACAAAGGTAGAGATGAAAGATGTCTATCAGACTAATTAACGTGAAAAATCCAGGGCTTGTAAGAGTAAGGACAGGGGAGGGGCACATTATCTGACAGCAATGAGCTCCTATGCTAATGATCCAGCATGTCACTCACTGTCAGTTCTCTAACATCTCAACTGAACAAACCTGCTTGACTCAATGCCAACTTCACCTATCATAGGTGGAGTTCTATTTCAGAGAGGTTACTTCATCTCCCTGGCTCCCTTTACTGAAGAACAGAATTGACCTCGTGAAGTTATAAATGAGTAATACAAGTAAAATAACAGTGCTCAGTCTGTACACAGACTAAATGTGCAAATGTTAACAATTGTTATTATTAGTACAGCTAATTCCTACAAAAGAGACCTAGCTAGAATCTACCATTCAATGATTAAGCTTTACTTACTTTCTATGAGGGGGAAATTTTTAAACAAACAAAAAACATTCTCCATCCTGCAGAAACCAAGCAATGAAAACCAATTATTTAGCTGAGCACATGATAATGTCAAACACTCAGAGTCCTTATCATGTGTCAGGTATTATTCTAAGCTCTACTATGGGCTTAATATATTAACTTGCTTCTCACTACAACCCTCTAAGGCGTTATTATGAAGACAAAGGGAGGTCAGTGGCTTATCACACAGCTAGGCAGGCTGAAGCCTGGGTTTGTACTGATGCTTTGCATGCTCCTAAGCATCACTCTTGTGTTAACAGTCAGTCTACTCCCAAGACTGAAAGACATTATTGGGAACTTCAGATGGGTTACCCTAAGTGTTCTGACATGTCTTAATAAAGTCTAGCATTTTTGAATAAGTATATACATTTTCTTGAAATGAGCCATGATTTGCTTTTTTAAAAAAAATAAATATTTTTTAGTTGTAGTTGGACGCAATACCTTTATTTTATTTATTTTATGTGGTGCTGAGGATAGAACCCAGGGCCTCACATATGCTAGGAGAGTGCTCTACCGCTGAGCGCCAAAACTCCAGCCCCCATGATTTGCTTTTTAGTGAAACTTGGATTTAATAAGGTAATACCCAGCAAGAATACCTAGTATAATTAAATTGAAGCTAAAAATAACTTAGACTAATGTTTTTGTTATTCCTGATGTTTCCAAAACCATTGCAGGTATAAACATTACGGAGTTCTTTAAAAGATGGCTGAAAAGATGTTTATGAACAGAATAGTATCCCAATAATAGTAGTCAGAAGTTGAAAAGTACAAAAACAGTGGGGAAAAAGAAATCACATAAAGAATCTACTGTTTATTAACTCAATAGCTGGGAAAATGGGAAAAATGAAAAGACTCAAGTGTGGGACAACATCAAATTGCAAATATGCTTCAACTCAGGTTTATATGCTTTGAATAAAGGCACATGGTTCAATGTACCAGCCTAATATTGTGAACTTGATACTATTTTAACATGTATGTTCAAATATTGCCTGACTCCACCCGTGTACATCCTCTAGTAGTAGTAGTGCAAATGAACTGCATGCTGTTGCTAGCAGAATGCTCCCTAAAGTCAATGTATCTTCTAGGGCTGCTCCAGGGCTTTAAATCACTATCTAGAGGGAGAACTGTTTCTGGTGCGAGTGAGATACAATTGTGAATGGTGCCAAGCAAAGAAAATAAGCTGTCAGAACACCTGTGTATACTACCCTATTAATATTTTCCTATGGAAAAGAAATTAATGAAAAAGAATTTGAGCCAGGCGCAGGGGTGCATGCCTTTAATCCCAGTGGCTCAGGAGGCTGAGTCAGGAGAATAGTAAGTTCAAAGCCAGCCTCAGCAACAGAAAGGTTTTAAGCAACTCAGTGAGATCCTGTCTCTCAATAAAATAGAAAAGAGGGCTGGGATATGGCTCAGTGGTCAAATGCCCCCGAGTTCAATCCCCAGGACCAAAAAAGGAAGGAAAAGAATTTGAAGTCAACGTGTAAGTAATTTACAAGAGAAGAATGTACACATATGATTTAAAATAATGCCTTATAAACTGAAAATATTTTACTTATCAAGTTTTTGACTTGAATAGATCAAGCTTTGGGATAAGTCTTCTATGGATAGTTTGCACTTCAACTATACCACAAACTAATCTTAAAAGTTTTAATTACTAGATTATCATAAGCCAAAATTAATGTTGTACAAATATGCATAAACACACTATTGGGCTAACAAGATAACCTCCCACATACTAAAAATAATAATGGTGTGATCTAGAATAATTTGCAATAATAAAGAATAACTGCAATTAAAAACTAGGAGCAAAAATAATGAAAAAAGCAAGCAAGCAAAGCATGAGGAAGGAAAGACCACAGCCAACCTGACACAATCATAGGATAGAACTTCTTGGAAAATTGCTATAGAGGTCCAGGTCTCTCTCCAGGCACACATGAGTTGGGGAAGATTTCTAACACCACAGAATACTGAGTTGAGTCCCCACTAAACCTGGTAATTTGAGTTCTGAATACTACATTTTGGTAACCCTTAAATGACTTATTAATATTAAATTCTTAAATATATGAAGAAATTAAAGTTTGAGAAAACAGGTAAAATTTACTCTCCAAAACAAAGGACTAGGGCTGGGTTGTAGCTCAACAGTAGAGCACTTGCCTAGCATGCATGAAGCGCTACGTTTAATCTTCAGCACTGGGTTTGATTTAAATTAAAGGTTTGTGTCCATTTACAACTTAAAAGACAAAAAAAAAAAAACAAAACAAAACAAAACCTAGAAAAACCCACAAAGGATTAGAATTTCAGAATCTGTCCCAGGGCTATCTTAAGAAACCTTAATGCCCACTCTGGGCTGCAGACCACAAAGAACTACTTGTTTTAACATTGTTTTTGTTTTTATTTCTATGTTCTGCAGTGCTGGGAATTGAACATGTGCCAGGCAAATGTCCTCCCACTGAGCCACAGCCCAGGCGCCAGTACCATTTTTAGTGTAAGATCAAGTCTATGTCCTTCCCCACCTTCTACACACTAAGAGCAACACAGCTTTAAAATTACCAGAATTTAACCACTAGGAATCCATTAGGAATATATAGTGGGCATTACACTTATCAAAATACCTTACAATAGAATGTTTGCAGTTTACAAAGCTCTTTTATATGCATTATGTCATTAAAACATCCATCTTGAGAAGACAAAATTATCACTTCTTAAATTTTTTTTTTTCCCCCTAAGAAACAGGTTCTACCTATGTTGCTCAGGCTGGCCTCAAACTCCTGGGCTCAAGCAACCTTCCTTTCTCAGTCTCCTGAGTAGCTGGGACTACTGGTGCATGCCCGGTGCCTGGTGATATTTGCTGGCTTTAAAGATTTCAGTATTAGTTATAAAAGTATACAAAATCTGCATAATAGATGAAAATATATTTGTATGCTATTTTTAAAAAACTCTAAATTCTAATCAATATTTAGAATATTCTCTTTTAAATCTGAGCCTTCAGTTTGTTATTCAGCACATTTAAAATCATTATTTTCAAATGAAGATAACACTAACATTTTTATAAAACACTCCACTTAAACTGTATTCATTTGAAGAACAGAAGTTTTATTGCACTAACATAATAAACAACAATTGAGACTTAAGGAGCAAATTAGATGGCAATTAACACCAAAAATCATTTTTAAAAACCTCAATACTTTTCTTACCTTTTGTAGACTTGTTGGATTCAACTGAGTTTTGTCAATTATTTTTATTGCAACCTAGAAAAAAATACATATTTATGGATTTTAAGAATTGGTAAGCACAGACTACCTGGTAACAGTTTTATAAACACCCACATATATGGCACTGTTAAAAAGCAAGACAAACCTTGACTGGTTACATCAAGCAATCAAAAATTTATAAAACTATATAACTGAAGACAGGGGCTCTAGGCAAGTAATGCTATTACTATAACATTTTATATTTAAGTTACTTATACAAACTAGGAAAAAAAAATTCTTCTGACTCCCTCCCCAAAACAGGAGAGTGACAGATTACACAATGAAAATACTTCTAAAATATATGCAATGTAGGAAATCTCTTGAGTATTTGTTGGGGGAAAAAGGGGCGTGGGGTGGACAGTGCTGGGGATAGAACCCAAGGCCTTGTGTGTACCAGGCAAGTGCTCTACCACTGAATCCCAGCCCCAGCCCTCTTCATTTTACTGACACTAATTTCAGTTGACTCTGGGATCTGGGGGCAGGAACTGTACATTGACAGATATGTATAACTCAACATACCTCACAAAGCATCTTGCATACAATGAGGGCTTAATAAATAAATATACAAATAGGTTGGTGTTGAATCCAAAACTTTAAAAACATTACAGAAATAATAATAAAAGGCCTGGCATGGTGGTGGCTGTGCCAGTAATCCCAGCACTCAGAATGTTGAAGCAGGAGGATCACTTAAACCCAGGAGTCAGAGACCAGTCTGGGCAACCCAGTGGAGACTGGTATCAAAACAAAACAAAATCCCTTTAGGCAGTTAAAGAAAGACTAGTTCTAGACCAATCTGTGAGCTAACCATGCGCAGAGGCAACAAATGTGTCACCTGGTAACCTTTGTCCAGAAAGGGGTGAGCACACCCCTAGGTGATACAAAAAGAGCCAGTAGGACACATGAATAAAGAACCCCAGCTTGTGTTTATGTACATTTCTTAACTTTAAAAAAGGAAAATCAGTTTTACCAGTACTACTAAGCGAACCTGCATAGGCATCCTCACCTGGTAGCTCATTACTTGTTGCATAAAAATGATCTCTCCAGGTGACAGAGGGGAGGATAGATAGCTTAGTGGTAGAGCAGTGCTTAGCATGCACAAGGTCCTGGGTTCAATCCCAGCGCGTGCACGCACGCACACACACACACACACACACACACACACAAATTACAGACAATGAAAGGGAACATAAGTGGAGAGAGGCTTTGCCATGACCTGGGAGGATAAGTTAACTCAGCTGGCACCTGAGGTCCAGAACAGCCCATGGGCCTACCCCACTAGATGAGGAGGCCCTGCTTGCACATCCTGTAGAATATAGACCCAGTAGGACACAACACTTAAGAAAATGCCTAGAGCTAAAGTCTGGGAACAAGGGCTTAAAGATTTTCTATGCTGGGTTGGGGTTGTACTCAGTGGTAGAATGCTTGCCTAGCAAGCATGAGGCCCTGGGTTCACTCCTCAGCACCACGAAAAACTGAAATAAAGATAATGTCCACCTACAACTAAAAAATAAATATTAAAAAGAAAAAAAAAAAGATTTTCTATGTCAACGGTTCTCACACTTTTTGAACCCCTCTACTCTCTTAAAGATTATTAAAAACCCCAAATGTGTTTTATATATACATTGATATTTGTAATATTACATACAAAAACTGAAAAATTGTAAAAAATAAGCACTTATCTATTCATAACTTTTTTTGTATTGTTGTGGATGGAACCCAGGGCCTCCTGAATGCTAGGCATTCTACCACTAAACTATATCCTCAGACCCGTTTTATTCTTAGAGTCTAAGTTGCTCATGCTGGCCTCAAAGTTGTAATTCTCTTGCCCCAGCCTTCTAAATCACTGGGATTATAGGCATGTACCACTACGCCCAGCAATAGAACACATCTTAATGATTTTTATTTTTCCTTCAGTGGTACTTGGGATTGAATCCGATGGTACTCTATCGCTCAGCTACATCCCTAATCCCCAATCCCTTTTTTAAAATTTTGAGTTAGAATCTAAATTGTCCACACTGTCCTCAAACTTGCAATCTTCCTGCTTCAGCCTCCCAAATGGCTGGGAGATGGTGTGTGTCACTGCACCCAGGTTAATATATGTTTCTGCATTCA
The DNA here is from genome assembly GCF_001458135.2 of Marmota marmota marmota. Taxonomy (NCBI): domain Eukaryota; kingdom Metazoa; phylum Chordata; class Mammalia; order Rodentia; family Sciuridae; genus Marmota; species Marmota marmota. Next base: position 67,134,822 of record NW_025999900.1, on the reverse strand, counting down.
ATCTGTTGCGATAATATAGAACATATGGCCTCTGGAAAATTCCACTCCTCACTTGTAAGAGAGACTGAAAAAGTGAATGATTTAATAGTCTTAGAATATAAAAATAGTTTTGGCTTTGCAGCCTCCAACAGGGTCTCAGTAAGTCTTCAGTGCCCCACTCCCAGCCATGCTTTGAGAATGCAATGTTATTTCCCCACCTCTGGGAAAGGCAAATCAGAACTGGAGGAGCAGAGAGTGAATGTGTATGACCTTGGGGGAAAAAGTGAAGTCAGAATTCTAGTTCTGTATTTGGAATAAGAAAATATTGGCTGCTAAAATATGTGAAAACTGACTATTAGTGTACAACTTAAATGGGAAGAAGGCATCTTTTCATCTTTACAGCACTGGCATAATGCATGGGCACAGTGCTCAATAAATGTTTGCTGAGTTGATCTGAGGGCCTGAACACTCATAGTCAGTAACCAAACACACCTGAGAGAGACAGAACAGTGAAGAAGGAGGGCTTCTAGTGTTTTAACAGATAGGAAGATGGTTTTTAAAAGTTTACATTAGTTCAAAGTCAAATGAATTAATTTTCTTCAAACTTTCTATTTTCTAAGTAATTTTATGTGGTGTACTTGGATCTTCCAATTTCTAAGAAACTCTTTACCTATGCTGCTCTTTTTTTTTTTTGGTGGGGTGGGAGAGTTATGGGGTATCAAACTGAGGGGCACTTAACCACTGAGCCACATCCCCAGACCTACTTTTTTATATTTTATTTAGAGACAGTGTCTCACTGAGTTGCTTAGCACCTCGCTGTTGCTGAGGCTGGCTCTGAACTCACGATCCTCCTGCCTCAGCCTCCCGAGCTGCTAGGAATATAGGCGTGTGCCACAGCGCCGGGATACAATGTTCTTTTCTGACCACCATTCTGTTTTCATCTTCCTTCTTGGGACCAAATACAACAGCGCTGCTGCCCTTCCCATTCCTCTTTCCTCTGATCTTCTGAGAGCCAGTTTCTAGTGCATGACTGGACTCAAGATCACTAGCTTCTTCTGATTCTATGCCATGTCCTCTTCCTAAAGATCCTACTCTGCTTCAGTTCTTACACATTTCTTCTTCAGGAAGCTTCTTCAAAAAGAAACTCAAAGCATTTGGCTTCTCCAAACTGTAGAAAAGTCATTCTATCAAGCCATGGTATTCCCAGAGTAAAACACTATCACTTAGTGTATGTGCAACAATGAAGCCTGAGGGGGACATTTCTAATCCCTTCTTCCTCCCAACTCCCTGCTATGATGACTCAATCATCAAATTAACTTGGTCCAGACCTGGAGATCTCAGACAGAGGTGAGACCTTAATGTCACCTAAAGAGAAGGCGACTGTGGGAGCATCACTGAGGCAGTGCCTCAGAAAGGGAGATGAGAGAAGACCACTCACTTCCATGGTAATGGACAGCTAGAGTATAGGGACAAAGGGACACAGCGAAAGCCAAGGGGGTTCATTAGGTAAGGAAAGAGGAGAAAACGTCTCTGCTCTGGGAAATTCCATTTATTCACCCTAATGCCAGAAGCAAAGTGGAAAATTACAAAATAGGGATAAAGATAGTTCATGCATGAGAAGGGAATCCCCAACCTGCTTCAACAGACAGGATCTGCTGGAGAAAAATCCTTATTTTCCATTTCCTGTCAATTCACTGCTAGTCAAAAGAACCCAACTCCTACCCTTGAAAGGTGTTAAAGCATCTATAACTCCTAAAAGAGCAGGTAAAAAAAGATCTCAAGTCCCTTAAAGGCACATGGCAGCCTGAAGAATGCTGTATTGGTCTGCATGGGCTGCCATAACAAAATACCATAGATTGGGAAAATAAGCAGAAATTTATTTTCTCACAATTTTGGAGACTAGAAGTCCAAGATACAGGTGCCAGCCGGATTGGTTCTTGTGAGGGCCACTTCCTGGCTTGCAGACAATTGCCTTCTCACTGTGTCCTCACATGGTGGGAGAGTCAGTTCTCTGATGTCTCTTTTTATAATAAGGACACAAATCTTATTGATCAGGGCACACCCATGTAGCCTCATTTAACCTTCTATAAAGACTCTATTACCAAACATAGTCACACTTCACCATATATAAGGTCATGGCTTTACCATATGAATTTGAAGGATTACAACTTAGTTCATAATGGTTAAAGATCACACCAAACAACTATAACAGTTGGTTGCAAAATAAAATTTCAAATTAAAACCTAACAAAACCCAACATGGGAGAAGGTTATAAGCAGGAAGTATAAGTAGCAGACAAAAGGTAACATACTGTATGATTGCATTAGTATATTTAAAAAGCCAAAGAGACAAAACTAACCTGTAGTGTTAGAAAAGTGCTCCCTTGTACATGAGGGACTGTGAAGTAATCCGCAGGAGGCAAAGTGAGGCTTCTGGATATGGGTCATAGAATGTTCTGCCCTGGGTCAGGGTTACGTATAAATAGGCATTTTTTCTGTGTGTCACATTTCAAAAATAAAAGGTCTATTTATTTTTTAAGTCAATGACTTTAAAAGTCAATAGCTTATGCCTAAACTGGAAAATGAACATGAATACAATGGGCATATTATTAAAGACCAGAAAGTAAAACCTGAAGAATCAGTTTAAAATATGAAAAGTGGCTGTCTTGGATGGGGATATCCAGGGCAACACTATTTTTTATATCAAGCCTGGACTCTCTAAACAGAACTTAAGTAATTAAATGCAAAGTTTTCCATAACCATATGAGGACATTCAGTTAAACATGGCATACTGAATGATCACATGCATCTCTCTCTTCTCCCACCTGATAGGTCAAATGAAGCCCTGACAGAATGACAAAAGAGAATGGAAGAGGTGCCATTATTAGACAAGTGACTTCCAACAATTTCTATAGTGACACAAGTAGCAGACCCAAGAAGACAAGTGTACAGTAAGTTTAAAGAAGGAAAAAAGTAATAGTCCAGGGCTGGGGTTATGGCTCAGTGGTAGAGCACTTGCCATGCACGTGTGAGGCACTGGGTTCGATCCTCAGCACCGCATAAATAAAGATGTTGTGTCCACCTACAACTAAAAATTATATTCATATACACACACACATATATATGTTTTTTATTATTATTATTATTAAAGTAACAGTCCAAGAAAAATAATTCTGGGTCATGCAGAATGAGGAAGATCCCAGTAGAAAGGCCAAAATTCCTCCCAGCTATGATGAGGCTATCTGGGCACTCACTAACTCTTCATACATCCCACCTGTATTCAGAGTTTCCTCAATTTGCTTCTTAGGACTCCAGTTTTGGAAACATAAACAGAATCAAAACTCTTCAGACAAATGAGGAAAGCCTATAATGTTTCCTAACACTTTCCTCCGTGTGTGGGATACTAAAGGAAACTATCAGAAATCATTAAGTCTCCTTTTTCAAAACAATACAGACAATTCATATTATTCACAGAAATGTTTTATGAAGTTGCTGTGAACACCAATTTAGTGAATGCTGAACCACTTGCTGCCAGGGACAACACAGGGTCCTAGGTGACAGTGCTAGCCTCTAGTCACATTTTCATCAATAGTGAGCACACAAGCCTTCCCAGGGACCTTCTATGCTACACAGATGGTTAATGTTGAGCTCACACCTGAGTGAAGCTCATCTAACACAAACATTTCCTCTGCGAAACATCACAGACTTGCACTTAGACAACCGGACAGCACTTCAAGCACTATGACTGGGAACCACATTCAACAACAAAATCACCACCAAACAAACAAATAAATGTGTCCCAGAGTAGAAACTCTACTGCCTCAGATCCATACTGTTAGATGGAGAGACACACAAACAACATGAAAAAGCAAGGGAACAAATTGCTCCAATCGAATCAAGATATTCCAATAACAGAATCCATCAACACCACAGTGGAAGAAATGTCACAGAAGGAGTTTAGAATGTACATAATTAAACTGATCTGTGAATCAAAGGAAGGTATAAGAAATGAAATCAGAGAGGAAATACAGGAAGTGAAAGATCAATTCAATAAAGAGGCAGAGATTATGTTAAAAAAATAAGCAGAAATCCTCTAAATGAAGGAAACAATAAATCAAATTAAAAATTCAACCGAAGGGCTGGGGATATAGTTCAGTTGATAGAATGCTTGCTTTGCATGTACAAGGCCCTGAGTTCAATCCCCAGCACCACACACCCAAAAAAAATTCAATAGAAAGCATCACCAACAAATTTGACCACTTGGTAGACAAAACCTCAGGCAATGAAGACAAAATATATAATCTTGAAAATAAAGTTGACCACAGAGAGATGTTACAAAACCATGAACAGAACTCCCAACTATGGGGATAACATGAAAAGACCAAATTTAAGGTTTATCGGAATAGATGAAGGTACAGAGATACAAACCAAAAGAATACACAATCTTTTCAATGAAATAATACCAGAAATTTTCCCAAACCTAAAGAATAAAATGAAAAATCAAATACAAGAAGCTTACAAGTCGCCAAATGTACAAAATTACAACAGACCCACACCAAGGCACATTATAATGAAAATGCCTAACATACAGAATAAGGATAGAATTTTAAAGGCTTCAAGAGAAAAATATCAGATTATGTACAGAAACCAATACAGAAATCTCAGCTGATTTCTCCATCCAGACCCTCAAAGCTAGGAGGTCCTAGAATAATATATACCAAGCTCTGAAAGAAAATGGATGCCAACCAAGAATCCTATATCCAGCAAAATTAAGCTTCAAATTGGAAGATGAATAAAAACCTTCCATGATAAACAAAAGTTAAAAGAATCTGCAACTAGAAAGTCTGCACTACAGTACATTCTCAACAAAATATTCCATGAGGGTGAAATGAAGGGGAAAAAAAGTAAAAACCAGCAAAGGGAGGAACTACACTAAAGGAATATTAATCAAAGGAGAAACTAATTCAAATTAAAAGCTAGAAATAAACCCAAATGACCGGGAATACAAATATAACTTAATAATAACCAACTCATCAATCAAAAGACACAGGCTGGCAGAATGGATTAAAGCACAAGACCCAACAACATGATGTCTCCAAAAGACTCACCTCATAGGCAAAAACATCCATATACTGAAGGTGAATGGATGGGAAAAAATATATCACATGGAACGCGTAAACAAGCAGGGGTTTCTATCCTCATATAAGACAAAGAAGACTTTAAGCCAAAGTTAATCAGAAGGAACAAAATGGACATTTCATACAGCTTAAGGGAACTATACACATCAACAAGATGTAACAATCGTAAATATTTATGCCCCAAACAACAGAGCATCTATGTACATCAAACAAACCCTGCTCAATTTCAAGAATCAAATAGACCACAACACAATAATACTGGGTAACTTTAACATACCCCTGTCACCACCAGGTAGATCCTCCAAACAAAAACTAAATAAGGGGACTGGGGATATAGCTCAGTTGGTAGAGTGCTTGCCTTGCATGCACAAGGCCCTGGTTTCAATCCCCAGCACCATTTAAAAACAAATTTAATAAAGAAGCTATAGAAGGAAAAAATACGATTGATAATTTAAACTTAATAGACATATATAGAGTATGTTATCCATCAATGACTAAATACACTTTCTTCTCATAAGCACACGGATCTTTCTCTAATATGGACCATGTTATATAAGATATCACATATGTTGGCAAACAATTGTAATATGACCTTAATATATTTTTAGCATCTATAGGGTTATTTTGATAGCTTCCTTTCCATTGATATCTTTGTGTTCTTGCTTTTTTCTTTTTTTTTTTTAAATGTTTTTTTTTTTTAAGAGAATTTTAATATTTATTTTTTAGTTATCGGCGGACACAACATCTTTGTTTGTATGTGGTGCTGAGGATCGAACCCGGGCCGCACGCATGCCAGGCGAGCGCGCTACCGCTTGAGCCACATCCCCAGCCCCTTGCTTTTTTCTTGATTAGACTGGTTTTCTTATTATCAAATTTTAGTTATATTATTTCTTCTCTGTTTCATCTATTTCTGCTCCTACTCCTATTTACTCCTTCCTACTACACAATTTGAAAATAATTTGTTATTCTAGTTTCTTTCTGATATAAGTACTTTAAGTTATAAATGTTCATCTGAGTACTGTTTCATCCCAGAGATCCTGATAATTTTAGTTGTAGATGGACACAACGCCTTCATTTATTTATTTATTTGGTGCTGAGGATCAACCCAGTGCCTTACACATGCTCGGCAACCACTCTACCACTGAGCTATAACCTCAGCCCCTCCTTTTTTTTTTTTTTTGGTAGTGGGGATGAACTCAGGGGCACTCAACCACTGAGCCACATCCCAGCCCTATGTTTTTATATTTTATTTAGAGACAGGGTCTCACAAGTTGCTTAGTGCCTTGTCATTGCTGAGGCTGGCTTTGAACTCGCAATCCTCCTGCCTCAGCCTCCCGAGCCCCTGGGATTTACAGGTGTGCACACCACCACTCCTGGCAAGGTGATTAATTTCTAATGTAATAAATCATGCAGGAAACAATCTGTATTATTTCAAATTTTAAAAAAATAAATGGAAATGCTTTTTTATTGATTATATTGGTTACATACATGTCAAAACTGATCAAATTGCATACTTCAAATATGTGCATTTTATTGTACTTCAATTTTACCTCAATAAAGCTTTTGGGGGAAAAGTGTCATTAAACAGTCTACAAAAAGGATATCTGTTTACAGTATAATGGCTGAAACAAGACAGGAGAGCACCACCTCAATGGACATCAACTTGGGGATGTGCTTTACTCACCACTCTGTGTATGTCCAAGAATTATTGCCAAAGCCCTGTGAGGACTGACTTTGGGTATAACTTCTATCAGATACATAAATTTGCAAATATGAAATGTGGAAAAAATGAGGACTGATTACCTGTTCTGGAGAGGATGGTGGAGATGGTTATTCAACAACTTCAAGTATTTAATGCCACTGAATTGTACACTATAAAATGGTCACTATTGGGAATGCTATGCTACGCATATTTTACAACAATTAAAACAGTGTTTCCCATGATTGTTAATTTGTAGGTTTATATGTTCATTTTTCCCTGTACTGATAAAGTTTAATGCTTTTTAGTTGTATCTGTTATGAGAATATAAAGCTTTCTTTCACTCTGTTTCCTTACTCCCAAATCTGCTACTACTAATTTTGCTGTATTAATTTTTTTGGTCTATTGATTAATAAGTGTCCACCACTGCAGAAAGAAACTACTATTTGCTGAGATTTAATATAGTATTAAAGAGAACACCCACAATGACTTGAAAGAGTATTAAGACCTTCCTCTATGCTTATCACAATAGTACGCACTTATAATCACAGCAATTGGAGGCTGAGGCAGGAGGATTGCAAATTCAAGGTCAGCCTCAACAACCTAGTAAGACCTTCAACAATTCAGCAAGATCCTATCTCAAAACAAAACAACAATAACAAAAAATACTTGGGATGTAGTTCAGTGGTAAAAGCACTCCTGGGCTCTATCCCCAGTACCCTCCCTTTTCTTGCTACATACTTTTTCATACATTTCAATGAAAACAACATATCCAAATAGTTCACATGCAGAGCAGATATAAAAATCCAGAAAATCCTTCTGTTAAGCCAGACAATAAAGAGATTTGCAAAAAAAAAACTTAAACAATGTTACTCTTCTCATAATCTGTTTTGGTAAAGTTGTTTTTCATTAAAATATATTATACATTAACATATGACAGAATTGTTACCATATTTTAAGTTTCTTAGTGTTAACTTCTAATATAGTAAATATTAATAGGCTTTTGAGGAGTTCTCAATTTGGGGTTTTCAGGAGTTCTGAGAAAGCCTGAGAACAGATGTTCTAATCAATGGCATTTTGCACATGACCAGAGTGGAACACTAGGACAATTATGCAGCAGCACAGAAGACTACTAGGATAAAACAGGATCCAAGAGTATGACTAAAAGGATACAGAAGAAAACCTGCATATGAATAAGGAATATATTAAAAAAAATGAAAATAGTATTCAAAATATTATGACTCTGGGATTCCCTTCCCCTCTATTCTCCAAACTTTCTATCAAGCTATTAACATATTCTTCAACAAAAATTTTGTGACTAAAAGATATAACCAGGGACGGGGCTGTGGCTCAGTGACAGAGCACTTGCCTAGCATGCTTGAGGCAGAGTTCGATCCCCCGCACCACATAAAAAAACTAAACAAATAAAATAAAGGTATTGTGTCCATCTACAACTAAAAAAAAAAAAAAAAAAAAAAATTAAAGAAAAGATATAACCATTTATATTAAATCTCAAGACATTTACTATATCCCAGAATCATGGTTTTATCATTTTTTAGTTGTTTATGCACCTTTGTTTATTTATATGCAGTGCTGAGAATCGAACCCACTGTCTTACACATGCTAGGCAGACGCTCTACCACTTAGCCACAACCCCAGACCAGCTTTATCATTTTTATAACTGAATTTAAGTCACAGAGTAAACAAGGTTCAAGACGTAACCCCACCCCTCTTCTCTCTCCACAACAGGACAGAAAAGTGGGAACAGGACACTTCCCCTGAAATGCTGAGGGCTGACAGCAATGGAACATAGCTGTGGAAGCACAAGAGAAGGTGGGAAGACAACAGTGAGAAAGCTGTGTCTATATTTTCTTAACAGAGAGAGAGAATGAGGAAAGGGCACATGGAGACAGTGTGGTCTGCCCAGCATTACTGGACGGGGCTCCAAACCTGGAGATTCAGGTGCAGAGAAAGTGTGAGACCACTGGGCAAACCACAAGGTCAAGAGTCATACACAGTGACTGGGCTCATTAAACCACCAATAACCTCTAGCTCTTAGAAAGCTGGAAACTACTTCTGTGGAAATGGACAAGGCTCTGGGACTCACAATCACTGGCCAAGCGGCGGCCAGGAATGAGGCATGGAGACAGAAAATGAGCCTGACAGAATGCCACCAAGGGCTGGGACAACCAGATGCCCCACTCAGCCCCTGCTATGGAGAATAAAGGAGTCTAGAGAAACTGAACATTCCCACAGAAGAGACCTAAAGACACAGGTATCTGGAGTCCCCCATAAAAGTGGACAACCCTGAACAGGTGAGCACATCTCCTGTGCTGCAAACAGCTTCTGGGCAGTTTCTCAGGCCTGGCTTTAACACAGGCAGACAACTAGAGATACCATACTTCCAAAGAAAGTCTCTATGAAGAGAAAACAATGGAGGGAGCAAAAATCTACTTCATAAAACAAACAAAAAACCTTTTCCTATCCTCGGGAAGTCAACAGAAGAAACAGCATTCAGAGGGGCTGGGGATGTGGCTCAAGCGGTAGCACGCTCACCTGGCATGCGTGCGGCCCAGGTTCCATCCTCAGCACCACATACAAACAAAAGATGTTGTGTCCGCTGAAAAACTAAAAAATGAATATTAAAAAAAAATTCTCTCTCTCTTTAAAAAAAAAAAAAAAGAAATAGCATTCAGAGACCAGAATGGACAACAGAAAGAAACAATAAACAAATGAAAATAAGCAGAGAAATAGGAAAACACACACATACACACCAGAAAGTTTGGAAGATAAAATTAAATTCATCTCCCAGAAAGCAAAAATAGAGACAGAAAAAAGCTTTTTTTTTTTTTTTTCTTTTTTTCTTTTTAAAGTTCAAGAGTCTCCATCTCATTGGCTGGGTCCAGTGGCACACACCTGTAATCCCAGCCACTCAGAAGGCTGAGGCAGGAGGAGTGCAAGCTCAAGGCCAGCCTGGACAACCAACCAAGACCTCTGTCTCAAAATAAAAAATAAAAAAGGCTGGGGATGTGGCTCAGTGGTAGAACACCCATGGTTTAACCCCCACTACCACCAGAAAAGAAAACAGACAATCCCTAAAACTGAAAAGACAAAATCTCCATATCGAAAGGGTCTAATGAGCACTAAAACAATGAATGAAGACCAACTCCATGGCACTTCACTGTGAAATTTCTATGAACCAGAGATAAACTTCCAGAAAAGAAAAATAAGTTACATCTCTTAAGCCACTTACATGGCTATACCCAATCTTTGCCTTCACTAATCTCTGAAGACCCTGTGAGCTCACTGTGGAACTGCCCAGCTCTCCAGACAAGCCCTCCTACCTCTCCCACTTGCTCAGTGCAGTCACTCCTTCCACCCAGTCTGAGCTCACTGAATTTGTGGTCCACTGACCCCAACAACTTCTTGTGGTCTGCCTCTCCCTTCCAGTTCCTACCTCTTCCTGAATCCCTCCAGTGTTCCCTAACAATGCCCAGCTCTTTCCTCCATTCCTCACTTCTGTGTGACACAGCCCCAACTCTGTAAATGTCCTGCCTGCAGCTGGGTAACTGACTGGCTGGAGAGTGAGTGCAGCTGTGCCCATCTTCCCACTTTAGTACTTTGTCACCAACCCCAGGGAAGCCTGAGGGCTGCCTGGCAATTTATAGCATTTCTCTACTCCATTTACTCCCCTGCTTGTCTGGTAATTATTTTAGCCTTCTCAGATCTATGTCCTCAATACTCAAACTCTTAGCTGATGATTTGGCTTTCCAGTTTACTAAAAAAAATAGCTTAGCTCAGAAAAGAATTTGTAGAAGCTACCACAAGGAGCCCTTCACCTGCACCATAGCCAGTACACCTGCCTTCCTCTGGTGTCTACAGAAGGACAGCTCTGTTGCCCAAAGCTAATGACTCTACTGTCTCCTCACCCACTCCAGTGTCTTTCCCACAGCACTGTGTTTCCCCTTTCTGTTAGATTATTCCCATTATCAGACAAACATGTTGACATTTTGCCCATCTTCTAAAAAGTACCTTGACCTAACATCTTCCTCCAGCCACCAGCCCATTTGTCTATGCCTTGGAAAGAACTATCTTGCTGTCTCTGATTTCTACCCATTAGTTCTCTATTGAACTAAAATATTACATGATATGCAAGGGTACTGTGTAAGATATTTGAAAAATATGCTAGAACATTTGGACCAATCAACAGTAAACTTATAGAAACTAAAGAACTTTTTTTAAAAAGCAACTAATCCTAGAAAAAATAAGAAATTATGTAAGAAAAACTAATTGATCATAGCTGACACAAGTTTTAACATAGTCTTAAGCAGATAATCTAAATTTAACCAAATATATAATACTGCAGTACAGAATAAACCTTAAAACTGTGAAAAGTTGGCTAAAATCAAAACAGCAGATAGATATGATAGATGCTTTCATTACAAGGATAACAGGCAGCACTTTCATCTAAGGGCTAAATGAGATGAACTAAAAATTAAGAATTAAGGATTATCTGAGGTGGGGGGGGGGGTGTCTCCAAACAACCATTTTATCTAAAGGCCTCATTTAAAACAGTTTTAACATACATATTAGAATCTTTGTTATAATACATTTTTAATAGTTTTCAACAAGTATCTTTTTTGTTGACAACATTCTTGTGACTTAAATACATGATATAAATTATCCCCACTGTCTCCTTTCAGGGAATTCCTTCCACTATGTAACTCTATTGTATTTCTTTTTCCACCCAAGCACAGCATTAAAACTGTTTCAGTGTAATATCCTTTTTCTTCTACTGACTCCAAGTAAGTCCTGGAATCATCAACATCATTTCCTGCAACTCTTTAGAGATCTTAATTACTTCAAAATAGGCAAGATACGTGACATTCCCATCAAAGGACTAGAAGTTTTAGGTCTCTTTCTATTTATTAGAACCAATGTTCTAATAACAATTCACTTAATTTTTAGCCATGTAACCCAGCAATGTCATTAATGGATAACTACCCAAAAGAAATTAAAACTCATATTCACACAGAAACTTAACCAGGAATGTCTAGAGTGGCTTGACTCATAATTGCCAATGCTGGAAACAACTCAAATGTACCTCAGTGGGGGAACAGATATAAACTGTGGTCCCATCACACAATGGAATTCTCGGTAGAGAAGAAAGAACTATCAATATATGCAATAATTTGTATGAATCTCAAAAGCATGATGCTGAGAATCTGTATAATCTCCTCTTCCTTCACACTCCTGACTATTTTTGTTTGTTTGTTCTTTGAGGTACTGGGGATTGAATCTAGGGCTCTGCACATGCTAGACAAGTGTTCTACTATTGAGCTACATCCCTTTACTTTACATTCTTTAAAAAAAAAAACATGCCACACTTGGAATTGTGAACACACAGGTGGTTACAGGAGGTGATGGTAGGGGAGAGAGACTGTGGGAGACCAACCTTGAAAGTGACTGAGTCACACTCCCTGGCTGGGTACTGAGGCGCTCAGTCACAGAAATGTAGCAGAGCTTTCCCCACCCTTTTTGGGTTCCAGGGTCGGTGTCTCCATGCATGGGTGTGACTTGCTACAGCCCCAGGGGTGAAGCTACACTCACCTGTTTCTTTGTAATATAACCCCTTGCCCTGTTTAGGATAGAATCTTCCATGGAAGTGCCTTGTGTGTGTCCCCTTCTCTTACAGTGCCTTTGGGTGTGGCCTACCTAGATGTCAGTCAACCTGCTGACAGGGGACATCATGAAAATAGACTCAGCCCCCTGAAACCTGACCCCTTGCCTCATTTGAATAGCTTCTCCTCAATAAAAGGGGTCAGCGCGCTCGCTCGCTCGCGCGCGCTCTCTCTCTCTCTCTCTCTCTCTCTCTCTCTCTCTCCCTCTC
>NW_025999900.1:67099679-67122106 GCF_001458135.2 Marmota marmota marmota | reverse complement strand
TCCCTCCCCCTGTGGACCCTTAAGGTATCTGTGTTTCTAGTGTGGTTATTTTGCACAGCCCAGTTAGCCCAGTTCAACTGGAGTGACCCCTGAACCTTTTAGCTGCGAGAACTGAAACCCAGCAAGAGACAATAAAGGGAGAGTTTGAGAAGTTTTTTTTGAGTAATGGGGATTGTTCCACATCCTGACTATGGTAGTGGAACATGAATCTAAAATTCAAAGAACTGAAAACAAAAACAAAAAAAAAAAAATTTTTTTTTAAAACAAACTTGGTGTTATTTTATTTGGATCTTTATTTTGTTCATTTATATGAGGTGCTGAGAATTGAACCCAGCGCCTCAGACATGCTAGGCAAGTGTTTTACCACTGAGCCACAACCCCAGCCCTGAAAAACAAAATTTTAAAAGTTATATAATTTTAAAAAATAGGGGCTGGGGATTGTAGCTCAGTTAGAGTTCTCATTTAGCATGTGTGAGGCACTGGGCTCGATCCTTAGCACCATATAAAAATAAATAAAAGTATTGTATCCACCTACAACTAAATAATAAAAATAAAAAAAGAGAATGGTTGTTTAAAAAAATAATATAAGCTTGCTTTATTTTGATGTTCCAGATGAATGTGAGTTCAAAAGATGCCCAAGTACAAGATGTTATATAACTATTGCACCTTCCCACATATTCACAATAGCTAGAAGAGAACATCCTATTTGCAAGAACAACAAAAATTACAAAATAGCCAAATGCAGTTACAAAAGCCTGTAATCCCAGCAATTCTGGAGGCTGAGGAAGGAGGAATGGAAGTTCAAGGCCAGCCTCCTTAACTTAGCAAGATCCTGTCTCAACACAAAAGATTTAAAAAAGGTGGGGATATAGCTCAGTGGCAGAGCACTCTGGGTTCTGTCCCTAGAACCCCAAACAAAATTAAAAACACTGGAACAAACTTAACAAGAATTATATAAAACCTAAAGAAAAAAAGATATGAAAACAAAATCAAGACACACTTGACATTTCTGGATAAAAAATCTGGTATCATTAAAATATCAAATTTTTGAGCTGGGGGTGTAGCTCAGTGGTAGAATGCTGGCCTAGCATGCACAGAGCCCTGAGTTTGACTGCAAAAACAAACAAAATATCATATTTCCCCCCCAAAATTTTAAATCTAACTTAATTTCATCCGAAGTAATCTAATCAAAATTCTGGCAAGTCTATTTTTAGAACATGGCAACAAGATTCTAAAATTCATCTAGTAGTGTAAATAACAAAAAGAAAATTTTGAGAAATAAGAATAATCAACAGGGGACTTGACCTACTCCAAAACATCAAAATATACTTTCAAAGCTGCAGTGATAAAAACACCATGGTATGTTAGAAAACTAATATCTAGACTCTGATGTTCTGTTATAGCAGAAAAAATGGACCAAGACAACCAGACAAAAGTGATTTATAAGAGCTCTTAACAAAAGTACACAGTTATGTTAAAGAATGTTCACTGCAACTGTGTTTATGGCAAAAACATGAGAAATAACCCCCAGCTCACTGTGGTTCACCCACACAGTGGAAGACTATGCAGCCTTTAACCAAGTGTGAGATCTGTAAGTAACATACCCTGGACCTGTGTCTGGTCCAGATAATGTAAAAATATTATTATTATGTCCCATATGACTGCTTTTTTATTAAAATAAACAAAGAATTAACATATATATATACACACACATACATATATATATATATATATAAAAACTATGGGAATATACACCAAACCTCTGTCTATAAGTGATTCTCTTGGAAATTTCAAAGAACTTTCACTTTCTATATAATGAATTTCTTTTTTTATTTTTTATTTTTTTATTTTATTTTTTATATAATGAATTTCTACAATGTTTACATATTATATGATTCTGGCTCATACCTACAATAGGGGTAAGAAAACAAGAATAAAATGACTTTGTTCAAAGATTTAAAAAAAAAAAAAACAAGGATATTTTAAAATTAAACCATCATGGTAGTAATATTCAATTATTTTTGGAGAGAGAACCTTCTAAAAGTAAATATGGGGCATGGGGCAGCGGTGGTGGACGGCGTGTCTGTCTGTCTCAGTACTCTCCTGGCTTACCATCTGTGCCACACAGAAAAACTGTAGTAATCATTTGCGATTGGTGGGAACTAAACCAGAAGTTTTGTCCCTTATCTCAAGAAAGCTTTGATCAAGGAGAGCAGGGACAGCTCCAGTCCACTCATTTTTTTTTTTTTTACAGATTCCAAAAGCAGTCCAGGCAGCTTAACAAGGAATATTAACCAAAAATCCAAATGAATTTATTTTGTCATTGAGACAACTTACTGACAGAATGACTGGCCCAGGGTTCCTGCTCTAACAGCCCCAGGCCTGGTATGCAGCAGACATTAGAGTCAGGACATTTTTGTCACATGGTCAGCCAATGGGAGATCATTTCTCTCAGAAGCTTCCTTCAGTAGTATTACAGTAATTTAACAATATTTATTAAGTACATAACTGGCACCAAGCACTCTGCTATATACTGTAATCTACCCTTACAGACTCTAGTGGAGACAAGTAAGCCAATTTCAATACAATATAAACTGTGTCATATAAGGGAAGTGTCAGTATCTTTAATAATCCCATGGATTCAATCTCCAGTACCAAAACCAAAAAACCCAAGATATTAAGTAGACAGTTTCTTCTATTATTCAACTTTATTATGGTACAAAGTGACACACATTCACTAGAAACTGTACTTGGGATTTTGAGTTGCCTGGGGGGAAGAAGACTGCCAACGAATATTTCACAGAAGTGATCACCACACAGAAGGGTGAAGGGTACTTCAGACACCAACATCAGGTGCAAAGATGCAAGGAGTGTGCTGAAGCAGCAAAAATAGGCTCTGATCACAAAAGACTATGGAGTTAATTGCATAGTTTTAATGGATGTACTTTTGATAAGAAACACAGCTGAGTAAAAAGCCAATATCACAAAATCTAGAAAAGTGTGTGTCTTCCTAAACAGAAACTTATCAGTCATGGGATACCAGAAATACTCAGCTAAGAAAACCTATGGGAATAAATCTGTAAATAAAAACAATTCTATTGATTTCCAAGTACCATTAGCTCATATTTAAATGCATGCATAAAGTTTTGTCCAATTTTTGTGGTAGCAGACATTTCTATTGAAAAAGACCAAAACACTACTCTTTTAAAAAATGTATTTCTTTTAGTTATTGATTTACATGCAGTGCTGAGAACTGAACCCAGTGCCTCATACATGCTGGGCAAGCACTCTACCACTGAGCCACAACCCCAGTCCCAATACAACTTATTTTTAAAGGTAAAGATTATTCACTCAATATTAATATATACAACCTTAAATAAATGTAAATGGAAACAGGAAAGTAAAAAGACTCCTAGACAATTAACACATTTTATGTTCTTTTAAAAGAAGTTTAATTAACTTAGAAATAATCGTAAATACGTACGTTCTCTTCCTTTTTCTCCCACGGGGAAATAAACAAAATAAGTGGTCATAACAGAAATAGGCACAATTCATATTTATTTACCTCTCTGCCTGTAAGGATGTGTCGTGCCAATTTCACTTTAGCAAAGTTCCCCTTGCCGATCGTTTTCAACAGTCTGTAGTTTCCGATGTGAGGCTGCTCATCCGCACAGGAAGCTATGGAGTTTCTACACCGAGCTCCAGAGCGCCCAGTGCGGGAGGTGACTTCTTGTCGCCCATCTCCATGTGAGGTGTGCTACAATGCAACATACACAAAGACAAGGAAATGAGGGAACACTTAGTGCCTGCCAAGTTTTAAGGGCTCCTAGCTGAATAAACAAAACATTACTGCTTTAATTTTAATCCTAAGGTATCTAGCACTTCAAAGAAATTTAACCACATAATATATACATTTATGAAAAACCAAGAAAATATTATAAGAAAAATACAGTGTTGCAATTCAATTGGGGGTTCCAAAAAGATATTACAGCCTGGGGTGGTGGCACATGCCTGTAATCCCAGTGGTTTGAGAGGGTGAGAGAGGAGAATCATAAATTCAAGGCCAGCCTCAGCAATTTATTGAGGTTTTAAGCACCATACTGAGATCCTATCTCAAAATAACAAATAAAAAGGGATGGGGATGTGGCTCAGTGATTAAGTACCCCGAGTTCAATCCCTGGTATCAAAAAATATGTATATACATAACATATATATATACACACACACATATATATATAAACAGTTTCTGATCTATGATTCAACTTTACCATGGTACAAAGTGATACACATTCAGTAGAATCTATACTTGGAATTTTGAATTGAGAGCTTTCCCAAGGATAGTGCAAGCAGCATGAACTCTCACAAGAGTGCTCCCCAGTCCCCCTGGCAATCATGGGAATAAACAAGATTGCAGTGTATTATACTGTCAGCATTTTGGGAATGCAGGTATTCAATAAATTACATGATATATTCAACACTTTATTATAGAACAGCCTTGTGTTAGATGATTTTGGCAAACTATAGAATAATATAAATATACTGAGGACATTTAAGGTAAACTAAACTAAGCAATGACATTTGCTAGGTTAGGAGTATTAAGTGCACTTCTGACTTAACGGTATTTTCAGTATTAATTCTTAATGGTATTAAGATGGACTTATTAGGATATAACACCACTATATATTGAAGAGCATCTGTATTTTGAATATGTGGCCATCACATAAAATAGGAGTAACAGGACTGCCTTCTGGTCACCCAGAGTTTTTAACTCTTCTACATGCTAGCAATAGCACTTGCACATCTGATACTCACACCACAGGCCATAAAGCAGCAAAAGCTAATGCCACCATTCACCGTTCATCAGATGAGATTAAGGCCATATAACAGTTCAGTGAAAAATTCAAGGGGAGTCTAGATTCCCAAATTCTTTCTACACGATGCTAACAATAATTTATTCCATATTCTGTTTTAATATTAGTTCTTAAAAACTTTGCTCATTACAATGTACCAATAAAAATAGGAAGAAAAAACTTTGTTCATATTTAGAAGAGCCACAGATCATAATCAGGAAACAAATTAAAATTTTACTTAAGTATATCTATTTTAAAAATCTTTTTAAAATAATCAATATGGTCCCCAAATTGTTTTACCTTTGTTCATATGGGACAGAGAACCAACCTGAATTTGAAAAGACTAAGTACCCTCCTACATGAGAAGAAATCAGGTCTCCAAATTTAAAACAACTTTATATTTCAATCCTTCCTTAGTCTTTTCCCTAAAATAGAACATATGTGTGTGTGTGTGTGTGTGTGTGTGTGTGTGTGTGTATATATATATATATATATATATATATATATATATAAATAAATATAAATAATGTCTTTTCTATAATCCTTAAAATAACAAGCCATCTCCTTAATACAGGACAGGTTTTTTTTTTTTTAAGTATTTTTTTTTTAGTTGTAGATGGACACAACTAATTTATTTTTGTGTGGTACTGAGGAGCGAACTCAGTGCTTCCACACAAGCAAGACAAGCACTCTACCATTGAGCTACAGCCCCAGCCAAGGACAGGTTTTTTGAATGTGATAAAACCAAACTATAACAAGTGGACCTCCTCCAAGTATTTCATACTTCAGAGATATTAAAAAAGTTAAATTTCACTTTTGAAAAAGCCAGGCAATTATTCCATGCACTTATAGACTAAATGATGTGATTAAAAAAATAAACTCTTATTCACCTAGGGGTAGAATGGAATTTCCTTAATTTGATAAAAATCATAGATCAATGACACTTTGAGCAAATATTACACTAAATGGAAAATTTCATAATCATTTCTTTTAAGAAACAAGATAAGGGGGATGGGGCTGTACCTCAGTGATAGCGTACTTGCCTCACATGTTTGAGGCACTGGATTTGATCCTCAGCACCACGTTAAAAAAATAGACATAAAAAGATACGGTGTCCATTTATAACTGAAAAAAATATTTTAAAAAAGAAAGCAAGAAAGAAACAAGATAAGGTTGCCCATTATCATTACAGGTTAAGCATCTCAAATCCAAAAATTAAAGTCTGAGAAATGGGATACTCAGAAAATTTCAGATTTCTGAGTATTTTGGATTTAGTATGTTTGGGTTGGGGGATATTTCGTTGGTAAAGTCTATGCAAATATTTCAAAATCTTAAAAACTCTGAAATACATTTCAGATAAGGGCTACTCAATCCATATTACTACTATTTAACATAATATTAGAGGTCAAGGCCAATGCTTTAAGGTAAGAAAAAAATTGTAATGAGACATAAGAATTGCCATGGAAGAACGATAACTATCATTTCTGTCCTTTTTTGATAGTTTTTCTGTAAATTTAAAATTATTTCAAAGTCAAAAGTTCAACAGAAGCAGGGTGTGGTGGTACACATCTGTAATCCCAAGGACTAGGTAGGCTAAGGCAGAAGAAATCAAAAGTTGAAGGCTAGACTCAGCAATTTAGCAAGCCCTGTCTCAAAATAAAAAACAAAAAGGGCTGGGGATGTAGTTCAGTGGTAGAGTGCTTGCCTAGCAGATGTGAAGCACTGGGTTCGATCCTTATCACACATATAAATAAATATAATAAAGATTCATTGGCAACTAAAAAAAAATTTTTTTAAAAAGATACAACAAAGGGGAAGCCCTATTAAAAATAAAAGCCTCTAAGAATATGACTAAGAAATGGGACCTGTCCCAGAAGTTCAGTCAAATCACTTTCTTTCTTCTTTGGTGCTGGGGACCCAAATCCTTTACATGTGCTAAGTAAGCACTGTGCCACTGAGTTATAACCACCAGTTTCACTTTTTTTAAAATTTTTTATTTAAAAAAAATTTTTTTAAGCTGTAGATGGTCACAATGCCTTTATTTTATTTATTTGTTTATTTTTTTATGTGGTGCTGAGGATTGAACCCAGTGCCTCATACAAATGAGTGCTCTACCACTGAGCCACAACCCCAGGCCCAGTTTCACTTTTAAAAGAATAATTGTTACTGATATAGCAAGTGAACTAAAGTGTAAAGAAATTTACTTGTCTAATCCTCAGAAGAACTATAAGGCGCAATGAATTGACCATATGTTAGGGACCTATTAAGTGCCAGGCACTACCAGGAGATGAAAACAGAAAAGTATGGTGCCAAGGCTTCAAGGCACTGGCAGTCACAGTGGGGCACTAACAAGGGGTTATGTAACCGAAGGTGGGGCAAACTCTGCCCCATGAGAAAATCTGAGTAAATATAATTAAAGCTGTCCAATAGGCATATAAAGTAAATCAAACACATATAATTTTTAATTTTGTATTTGGCCACATTAAAAAAACAAAAAATAGGTTAAATATATTTTTCTCAACCCAATACATCCCCAAATATTTCAACACATAATATAAAATATACGTAAGTTTTACATACACAAACACATATTTTTAAAAATAATACTGTCTTTGAAATCTGTGTTTCATGCTTACAGAATGTCATAATTCAGACTGGCCACATTTCAAGTGCTCAATAGTCATATGTGACTAAGGGTTACTGTGTTGAATAAAGTAGCTTTAAGCACCGAGAGGAATGATCACATATAGAAGAGGACTGATCACATGTAGGTGAGATGGAAAAAATAAGGTATCCTAGAAGTGAGGGGATGAAGTCTTGGAATGACAAGCAGAAGAGTTTTAACAGGAGGTGAGTAGTTCCAGGCCAGACACCAGCACAAGAAAAGGTAACAGACAGTTTGAAGAGAAGAGGCAAGACTTCCCCAGCATGACTCCCACCACGAACCAAATTTACCATCAACTTCTCAAGAAGCCTATCAATGTCACTTTTTATTTATAACAATTGACAGTAAAAATTCAAAGACAAGAATTGACATATATAAATATCTAAACCACTTATGGTTAAAGATCATGGTCACATGTAGTTCTTCTCTTTCTCCAACTTTATTAAAATGACAGTTCTAAAAAATTAAGGCCTAAGACAAAGAACAGAATGACAAAATATTCTTTTAGAAACTAGAAAACAGAAAGAAAATGCCTTAACACATAAAATAAAGGTGAATTCTTAGCCAGTTGTGGAGGTAAGGGGAAATGCTGCTCTGTACCACACAACCCCCAAGACCCTAAGGAACTGGCAGCACCTACTGCCTCTGCTAGTGAGAGGGAAGGCAAGGCAGAAACAGGACAAGGTGCCACTCTTGAATGACATCCCTAGATCTCCTCTCCTACTCTGGAAACAAAACTGGAGGTTCCCCAGAAAGGGCAAAATGGAAGGTCTAATGTACTTGGTCACAAGCACAAGTGAGGACAAAGGTACTAAAAACAGAAAAGAAATCAGAAAACCAGAGACCTTTCCTCTTGCCTTCTTCCATGGCTCAGCTCCTTGGAACATGGTTAGCGAGGCATAAATCTATAGTGGAATCTGAGATAGGACAAAATATATATATATATATATATATATATATATGGAGAACAGGAGTTCCCCAGAGGAACTCCTCTCTAAGGCCCAGCTTGTAAAACCCACTAAATGCACAGAACCTTCAATCAGTCTTTTAATGTCTCAGCCTTAAATATGGGCAGAAAAATAAGACTCAAAATGGCACTAGACCACTTAAAGCTCAAAGAATAAGCTTTAAGACAAAATTCTGAGAAAAAAGGCTACTCAGTCTAGAATTCTATAGGTAACCACAGTATCAATCAAAAGTGAAAACAGAATAAAGATGTTTTCAGAAATGCAAAGATTTTAAAAATGTATTTCCCAGCAACTTTCTCAAGAAATCTCTGGAGGAGCTGGGTGTAGTGGTGCATGCCTGTAATCCCAGCATCTCAGGAGGCAGAGGCAGGATTTCCAGACCAGCCTCAGCAATTTAGTAAGGCCCTAAGCAATTTAACAAGACTCTGTCTCAAAATACAAATAAAGGGATGGGGATGTGGCTCAAGCGGTAACGTTCTTGCCTGGCATGCGTGGGGCGCTGGGTTTGATCCTCAGCACCACATTAAAATAAAATAAAGATGTTTTTAACTAAAAAACAAATATTAAAAAAACTCTCTCTCTCTTTAAAAAATATACAAATAAAAAGGACTGGGAATGTGATTTACTGGTAAAGCACCTCTGTATTCCTTCCCCAGTATTTAAAAAAAAAAAAAAATCAATCCCTGGAGGAACTGCTCCATTGAGACTTGACAATGAACCAAAAAAGAGGAGGATAGGAGGTCAAGGAAACAGGGTATAACAGGAAAGGAAAAGGGAGTCCCGGAAAAAAAGGGTGAGGGGAGATTCCGGGATGACCACTATGCAGCAGGCCTAGTGAGCACAACTAAGAATTCTTGACACCTCTAATACAGAGGAGGAGGTGTACAAAGGAACAAGTCACAAAAACCTAAGCAAATCATTAACTCTGGGAAGGAGAGAAAGTGAAAAGAGGTCATCATGGCATACTACACACCTCAGCTGTGAACAGCTCTATACGGCCCCAATAATGTGCAGACTGGACAATGATCTAACTATAACAGTGACAATTAGAGGTGGAGGCTAAAGACAGATGGATGGAAGGACAGGAAGGAAGGGGACAGTGGGTTAACTGGCAAACTCTCATCTTCTTTAGTGGGAAGTCAACAGAATATGCCTCAAACTGGCAGGTGGTGGTGGAGAGGAGCAAGTAGTAGTAGCAGTATATTTAGTTGTTTAAAATTAGAGACATATATGTTAAACAACCGAAAGAATTTTTCTTCCAACTATGTCTGTCTGCATTTTATAAATTCTCACAATCACCTTGGACAGACAGTCTTTCTTGCACTTAAGTACACTTGGGGTCCTCATCCATTAAGCTGAGGTTGGACAAACTGATAAAAGGATGCATCTATATCCAGAAAAGAATATTATAATGGATAATATTATGAACACAATGCATATATTATACACATCACCCATACATATGAATTCATGAAAAAGTAAACAGTAAACTGATTAAAAACAAAAACCACTAAAAGATAGGTAAAGCTAGAAAATGAAAGGGCAAGGGCTAGAGTTGTAGCTCAGTGGTAGAACACTTGGCTGGCATGTGGGTTTGATCCTCAGCACCACATAAAAATAAATAAATAAAATAAAGGCATTGTGTCCTTTTTTTAAAAAAGGGGGTGGGGGCAAGTAATAGTCCCAAAGATATTGAGACAAGGAGGAGGAAAAAAGGGAGGATTAGAAAGGCATCAATATAAACTAAAAAAGACTGTCCAAAGGAAATGCCAACAGATGGGTTGTAGCTCAGTGGAATAGTGCTTGCCTAGCATGTGTGAGGCACTAGGTTCAGACTTCAGCACCACATAAAATAAAATAAAGGTGCATCAACAACTAAAAAATACTTAAAAAAGAAAATGACAAAATACTGGTTACTAGTAATGAAAATATTTTTCTGAATAATGAATATATTCATAAGCTCCTTAATTTTCTCATGACCCTTAACTTTCAACAAATTTAACATTCCTCTTAATGAAAACAAATCAACTAGAGGGGCTGAGGATGTGGCTCAGGTGTTAGCGTGTTCGCCTAGCATGCGTGAGGCACTGGGTTCGATTCTCAGCACCACATAAAAACAAAATAAAGATATTGTGTCCACCTAAAACTAAAAAATAAATATATTAAAAAAGAAAATAAATCAACTAGAACAGCATAAATCTTTAAAATCTGTTAAAAGTCTCATTTAATACCAACTGTTGGAAACTTTCTAAGTAGTTGGTAAATCAATAAAATTTGATTAATCCATCGTTTGAATTGGTCATTCAGTATACTGGTTTTGAATGAACTGACTTTTTGGCAAATCAACTTTCAACAAACTGACTTAGATGAAGGCTTTAGGGTAGTGGGTCTCAATCAGGGACAGGATGACTTTGCTCCCACAGGGGACATTCGACAATGAATGAAGACATTTTTGGTGGTCATGACTGAGGGAATACAGCCAGGTACAGCAGCCCATACCTGTAATCCCAGCAACTCTGGAGACTAAGGCAGGAGGATCCTAAATTCAGGGCCAGCCTCACAAACTTAGAGTAAAACCCTCAGTAACTTAGTGAGACCCTGTCTCACAAAATAAAAAGGACTGAGGATGAAGCTCAGTGGTAAAGTCCCACTGCTGTGGGACTAAAAAATAAAAATGTAAAACAACTGAGGGGATGCTACTGGCATCTGGTAAGTAGAGGCCAGGGATGCCATTAAAATCCTCCGATGCATAGGACAACGATCCACAACAAAGAATTGTCTGTCCCAAAGGCCAAAGTTCAGATAACCTGCTGTAGGGAAATAAAACTGATTATCCTCACCTCCAAGCCTGAACCTCCTATAGTCTGTTGTTGTTGTTGTTTTTTCTGTTAATGAAATCATGATCTATCTTGTGCAAATGAAAAACTTAAGGGTTCATCTCTCATTCCTCCCTTACCCTCTCCCCTCACTTCTAAATCACATTTGTGGTTTTATCCCCTAAATCTCTCAAATATCACTTCTCCATTTCTACCACCACCAGGCGTATCTTCCATAACTCAGCCCCTGCCTCTACTGTGGCCTCTTCAGACTACTTTCCAACAACAAGGCTCTCCCTAACCCACACAGCAAAGCTATTTCATCTTTCTTAATTCTCATTTCATGTGCCACTAACAAGGCAGGGGGGCCTTGATATCATGATTGACGGCAATTTCTTATCATTATGTTTTTTCCCTTGGCATCCCTTTTGCCTCGCTCCTCCTTTTTCCACCATTTCTTGCTTAGTTAATTCATAGCAGCACAGCACACAACTTCAGATTTTGGATTATTCTGTTAGCACACTATAAAAGCTATCCTATGAAGGAAGGAACAGTTACAGAATCCCCTACCACAACAGGGTCAAAGCACTGTTATTTTTTTTCCTCTTTTTTTTTAAGCTACTGTCATCTTTTAATAATTTTTTTTTAGTTGTAGATGAACATAAACCTTTATTTTATTTATTTATTTTTATATGGACTGAGGTTTGAACCCAGTACGCCTCACCTGTGCTAAGCAAGCGCTCCACCACTGAGCCACATCCCCAGCTCCCTTTTTCCCCTCTTTTTTTTGAGTTGGGAATCTGACTATGTTGCCCAAGCTGGTCTCAAACTACCAGGCTCAAGGGATCCTCCCACCTTAGTCTACTGAATAGGAGGGACTACAGGCCTGGGTCACCATGCCTGGCTTATTTTATTTAATCACAATGATGCTAAGGGATAGATGAGACTTTTTTTTTTTTTTTTTTAAATAAATACAAAAGATGAGGCAGGGCTTGGGATATGGCTCAGTGGTAGAGCACTTGTGTAGCATGCACAGGATCCTGGGTTGAATCCCTAGAACTGCAAAAATGAATAAATAAATAATATGAGGCATAGCATAAATCTGAAGACCTGTTTCAAAACCAGGTCTGCCACTCCTCTATCTATACCCAAAGGACTTAAAATCACCATGCTACAGTGATACAGCCATGTCAATGTTTACTGCAGCTCAATTCACAATAGCTAAACTATGGAACCAACCTAGGTGTCCTTCAACAGATGAATAGATAAAGAAAATGTGATATATATTTTTTTTCAATGGAATATTACTCATCTTTAAAGAAAAATGAATTATGGCATTTGCAGTAAATGGATAGAGTTGGAGAATATCATGCTAAGCAAAATAAGCCAATCCCCCTCCCAAAACAAAAGCCAAATGTTTTCTTTGATATGCAGATGCTAATTCACAATAAGGGGCACAGGGTGGGGTGGGGGGTGCGCACACACACACACACACAAAGGAAAAATAGAGTTAACATAGATTAGGTAGAGGGGAGTGAAGGAAGGGGAGAGGAGGGAAAACGGGAATAGGACGGATAGTGGAATGAAACAGACATTATTATCTATCTATCTATATATATACATACATACATATATATACATATATATATATGACTGCATGACCGATGTGATTCTACAATATGTACAATCAGAAAATATTATAAATTATATCCTATCTATGTATATCAAAGTGCATAAGTGCATTCTACTGTCATGTATAACTAATCAAAACAAATAAAAAAAAAAAAACAGGCCTGTAACTCCAAATCCCAATTTCTCCCTCCTGTGTTGTTGCTTCTTCTTTTTGCTCCACCTCTTGTCCACTCCACCTCACAAGTGTTTTCAGATTTTCCCTCAACCACAGTTCCAGGCTCTCACCCTTTCATCTCCAGCCCAAACTCTTTCTATCAATGTGGCCTCTTAAGAAAGCAGACCAAGGTTTTAAGAAAAGAGAAAAAGGCCATCTCAATGGAGTGAACTGTGGAGACCTTGACACTAAGAGCGACCAACATTTACATATTACTATGTGTCCAGCACTGCTCTGAATGTTTGCCCATTTGTTTCAATCACTCAATTCAACCAATATTTACTGATCACACACAGTAAATGAATGGCAAGTTCTAGGTATTTGGAATAATATCAGTAAACAAAACAGTCATGCTTTTATGGAGCTTTTGGTATGCCAGGGGAAAATGACAGAACATAATAAACATAAGAAATATATAAATCAGTGATATGTTAGAAGGTAATAATGCAATGGAGAAAAGATCAGAGTTGGGGAGCTGGGAAGGCAATGAGTACTCAGAGTAAACCTTAGCAAGATGGCAATGGAGGAGCTAAGAGCATCTGGACATCTGAAGAAAGATATTCCAGGCAATCAGCAGACCCAGAAGCTGGAGTGACCCTGGTGTGTTCAAAGAACAGCAAGGAGATTCTTGGGACTTCCCGTGCATTAAACATGAAAGACAGATAGAGATGTGGACAAAAAGGTAAAGGAGACCAAATCATGGAAAGCTTCATTCCAGGGCTACTATTTCCAACTGTTTCATAGACTGAGTAACTAGGGCACAAGAAGTTAATAATTTACCTAAGGCCACATAATAAAATACTAGGTCAGATATAAACGCAAACAGTCATTATTGTGGTGGTTTAAAAACCTGACACCAAAGTCTGTGACACACCTCCCACAAACAAAGTCCATGCCCCTTCCCCTTAAATCTGAGTAGGAGTGCTTCAACCAAAACAGAATGGCAAAAGTAACACTGTGACTTAAAGCTATTTTAACAGGCAGCAGTATAGCTGGGCACCCACCGTACGCCTGTAATTCCAGCAACTCAGGAGGCTAAGACAGAAGAATCACAAATACTACACCAACCTCTGCAACTTAGGGAGGCCCTGAGCAACTCTGTGAGACTGTTTCAAAATAAAAAAATAAACAGGGCTGGGGGATGGAGTTCAATGGTGAAGCACCTCTGGTTTAAAAAAGTGCACCCCAGCACTTAAAAAAAAAAAAGAGAGAGAGAGAGAGAGGAAAACAAAAGAAAAAGAAAAAGAAGAAAAGGCAAGCAGCTTCTGCCTTGTTTGCTGGACACTGAGCCCACAAAGCAGCAGCCAACAGCATAAGAGAAGTATGGCCAAACCAAGGCCTCCTGTGCAGCTAGCTCTGGCAAGAGTTCCGGCTGAGCCAGTTTTCTAACCATACCTGCCAAGGTGCCAGATTAGTGAGCAAAGAAAAGTCTAGAATGTGTTCAATCTCCCTAGCCTTTCAAGATCCTTGCAACTGAGGCCTCAAACACAGTATAGGAGAGGTAAGGCATCTCAGTCTGAATTCCTTCCACACAATCTGTGAGCAGAATAAAATGGTTGTTGTTTTACACTACCAAGTTGTGAGGTGGTTTATTCCACAGCAATAAATAAAACTATGTGAGCAGCAAAAAATGTTAAGAACCTGAAGTTAATAAAAATGAAAAAAGAAATTGGAATACATTACCATGATATGTGCAAGTTTTTTTTTCATTGAATATCTTCAATGTCTTTTGATGATTTAACAGAAGAGAAAATGAACTCCTAAATCTACAACTAGTAAAGCTAATAAATAAATGCCTGTGGGTACCACTGGCAGGCAGGCTTAGGAAAGGTAAGGGCAAACAAGGAAAGAGTTGATGACAGAATGTGAAAAGAATGTTATAAAAAATAGCCTCAAATGTCTTCTATAACAAAAGATGCTTGCCCAGCTTAAAATTATCCTTCCAGGTAAATCTAAGAGCAGAAAGCAAATGAGGAGTGGTTCTAGATCTACTCATTTTCAGGATTCTCATTCTAGAATCTGCTACAGTCAATGCAGTCATAAAAATACTGACTGCATAAAGGATGGTTATATACAATGCTGGGATCAAAACTCCTAGGTTTAGGTACAAAACTTCACATCAAGTTCTTCAAGATTTTCATGTCAAATGTCCATAACACAAACCCCACAATATTTAGACTCCACTCAAAACAACAGCTTTGTTATTAACAAGAAATACAGACAAAACATCTCCTGCTTTGTTTGAGCTTCAACTTTGAACACCAAGATCCCACATAACCCACAGAAACAATGCCTTAACTAGTCTACATAAGATTAAATAAGACTGAGCAGTTATATAAGGCTGAGCAGTTTAGTGGCTAGAGGGCAATGCTAAAGAACACTAGGTTGAAGAAACAATTGGATTCTATTAGTTAGCTGTTGCTTAATGAAATACCTGAAATAACTAACTTATAAGAGAAAAGGTTGGGGCTGGGGTTGTGGCTCTGTGGTACAGCACTTGCCT
The DNA here is from genome assembly GCF_001458135.2 of Marmota marmota marmota. NCBI lineage: Eukaryota > Metazoa > Chordata > Mammalia > Rodentia > Sciuridae > Marmota > Marmota marmota. The sequence goes on along the minus strand of NW_025999900.1, from coordinate 67,106,458 downwards.
AGCATGTGTGAGGCACTGGGTTCAGATCCTCAGCATCACATAAAAAAGTAAATGAATAAAATAAAGTTTAAAAAGTGCACAAAACCAACATAATGAGAGAGAGAGAGAGAGAGGTGTTTATTTAGCTCACAGTCCTGGAGTTTCCAGTCCAAGACTAGATAATCCCATTGCTTTGGGCCTCTGGTGGGCGTGTGGGATGGCAATATCAGAGCAAACTAATCACCTCATAAGCCAGAAAGCGAGAGAGAATGAGAAACGGGGGGCAGGGTTCCACAATCACCTTAGAGGGTATGCCCTGAGACCTAAGTAAGGATCTCCCAATAGTGCCACCCTGTGGACCAAGCTTTAATAAGTGGATCTTTGGGGGGCATTCAATACCTAAACTACAATTCCAAAAGAGAAGTCCTTTCTTTTTTCATGAGAAATATCCTCCCATGCCAACATCCACTCACTGTCCCCATTACTTCATACAGGAGGGTGCATATGGGCCAGTAGATCAAGTCCATGCATATTCTTTAACTTCTTGAAAAAAAACAAGACATTAAAGATTTTTAGTTAAGAAATTTATTTTCTCCTTCGAGTTTAATTTGAAATTGTAAAATGGATGAGAGAAAAGCTATGTCTATGTAGTCTTCCCCATGGTGATGGGAAAGGGCTGCATCCCTTGGCTCTTATCCTGCCTGGGGTATAAAACCCAGGGTTAAATTTGACTGTATCTTAGAATGTTAAAATTTTGAACAATCCTCTTTGAAATAAAGCTAACAGGCACTACTAGTTTACAGGACACTTTGCGCATCTCTTTAAGTAGTTACAATGTAAATCAGGTGCTATGTAAGTCCAGTGTAAATAACTACAATGTACATCATGAGGTACATAAATAATCCAGAAGACCAATAGTTACTTACTATAAATTTCAATATTCACCTGATTTACATAAAGATGAAAATAACCCTCAAATGAAAATCCATAAAATCTTCCCTAAATTCTCTGATCCAATATAAAATATGAATTCTTCTAAGGTAAACTTTCTTTTTAAAGGCCCAAACAGCTTGATTCAATAAATAGTGTACTCAGAAATTAAAATGCATATTAAATGAAACTATTACTACTGTTTTAAATGAGATATTATATAATTAGTACTCTTGCTATGTACATATTAAGTGATCAACAGTTATTTTCTATAACTACACTTTTGGCTTTTTAAATAAACATTTTTTTTTTTTTTTTAACCCATGGAACCTGAAAACTCCATTAAGTTTACTGGAAATCTCTCTAACTAGAGTTATAGTACAGTTGGGTGCAACAGTGCTACCTGTAATCCCAGCAAACTGGGGAGGTACAGGCAAGAGGATAACAAGTTTGAAGGCAGCTTTAGCAACTCAGCAAGGCCCTAAGCAACTTACTGAGATCCTGTCTCAAAACAGAAAATAAAATAAAAAGAGCTGGGAATGTGGTAGAGTACCCTGTGTCTAATCCCCAGTACAGCATGGGTGCACACACACGATCTAATTAGCAAGCTTCACTGAATAATAAGGCAGTGATTTTTTCCCCCTTTGGGGGAACCTTGGATCAAACCCAGGACCTCATGCACATGAGGCACCCTCTCTCCTCAGCCGAGTAATGATTCTTAATCATAGATCCTGGACCTGCAGCATCAACATCACCTGGGAATTTGTTAGAAATGCAGTCTAGAGTGCCAACTGTAGAGTCCAAGGTCTGGGAGTGAGGCCCAGACATCAGCACTTTAACAACCCTCTAGGTTATTCAAATGTTTGCTCATGTTTGAGAGTTTACAAAACTAGTTTCACAGAGCCCTAGGTGGTTTGTTCTGCAGGGACTAGCAGGAATGATCTGGTTCCCAGATAAATAGGATATCCTATGAAGTACCTATCCCAGTGTCATACACTTAATGGGTACTCTATTTGCTCAACAGGTTAATTCAGCCACACCCAAGTAACAAATGGCTATAGAATAACTTCATCAGTTTGTCTATTTCACAGAAGAAATTTTGAAGACTCTTTGCATTAACTAATAATAAGTACATAATGCACGCATATCCAGAGCTGTTAAAGAAATAACTGGAAAAGCTGTGGGGCCTCTGGTCCTTTAGCAAATAACCGAGGCATACAAAGTGTTATATGCTTTGAAATTTAAGTGAAAAATATGTTTCTAATTTTGCCAGTAAGAAACAGATACACCCATGGCTCCCTATACAAGCCAAATGTAGGACATAAACTAAAACACAACTTTCTTGTTGCGTTTTAAAAGCATCCTATTTCCAATTGTAATAAATGAGTTCAAGGTGGATTCTAATTTGAACAACTTAAAACTCAGAAAACTGAGGAAACTTTAACACTGACTTTATATATATGATAAAGGTACTAATTATATTTTTAAAAGAGGTTCTATTCTAAAAGCTTGAGAAATGATATAATGTACTAAATTTACTTCTTGGAAGAGGAAGTAAATAAGACTGGACACTGAACTGCTGAATATATGGAGCTCACTACACACCAATACAAGGGTTTCTTAACTTTGGCACTAGTGACATTTTGGGCCAGATAATTCTTAGAGGGGTAAGGTGCTTTCCATGTATTCTAAAATGTTCAGCAGAGTTCTTGATGAGCAGCAACCTCCCCTTTAGCTATGACAACCAAAAATGTCTCTAGACATGTCCAAATGTGCCCACTGAAGGGCAAAACTCACCCCAGTTGAGGATCATTATTAAATATCATTGTCTCTACTTACTTGTTTAAATTTTTCCAAAGTAGGGCTGTGGTTGTGGCTTAGTGGGAGAGTGCTTGCCTGGTATGTGTAAGGCACTGGGTTCGATCCTCAGTACCACATACCAAAAAAAAAAAAAAAAGCAAGTCATGCTGTCTGTCCATCTACAACTACAATTTTTTTAAATTTTTTTTTTTAATTTTTTTTCCAGACTTAAAAAAAAGGTTTGCTTTATTTATATTCTGGGAATTGGTACATCTACATCCCCTTTTTTAATAATCTGCATATGAGGTCTTGAGAAATAGCCTAGTACAGCAAAAAATCAACAGACTGAGTCAGAGATCTGGTGTCTAGTGGAGGATTTCCTTTTAAACAGCCCATAGTCTCAAGCAGCTCCTGTCACCTCTCTTAGTTTCAGCATCCTTACTAGATTATTTGACTAGTTCTTTGGGCTATAAAATGTGATGACAGAGAATTTTTATATACCCACCTACTAAAAGTGGATATTGACATTTAAAAGTCAAATAAAAACAATTGTATACAAGGATGAAAATAATATTCTTGTTACAGATTACCTATTAAATTCTTTTTTTTTTTAACTGTACTGGGGAATGAACCTAGGGACTCTTGTGTGGCAAGCACTATACCACTGAACCACACCCTCAGCCCTCTTTATTATTCTTGATCTAATAAGCAATATTATTATCATAAGTGTATATAATCATTTAAAATTTTAATGAGATTCCCAGGATAAGCAAAAGGGAATGTATTTCTATAAAATAAAAGCTCTAATAATCATAATATCTACAATGTCCATCAACTGGTAAATGGATAAAACATTGTGGTATGCTACTTAGCAATAAAAAGGAATGAACCAGCTGGGTTAGATGGCCCACACCTGCAATCTCAGCAATTCAAGGAAGGCTGGACAGGAGGATGGCAAGTTCAAGATCAGCCTGGGAAACTGGGTGAAACAAAACAAAAACAAAAAATGGCTGGGGATGTGCAGTAGTAGAGCACTCCTGGGTTCAATTTCTGGCATAGCAAAAACAAAAAAAGTATTATGATAAATGAAAGAATTCAGACTCAAAAGATTATACACTACATAACTCCATTTATAAACATTCCAGAAAAGGTAAAATTAGACAAAAAACAGATCAGTGGTTGCCAGGGGCTGAAGAAGAGAGGGAAGTGACTGTAAAGGGTCACAAGGGACCTTTTGGGGTGATGGAAAGGTTCTATATCTTGTTTGTAGTGGTGGTTACATGACTATACATTTGCCCAATTCATCATACTGTGCACTTAAAAGTATGGACGTCATATCTCGATAAACCTAACTTTAACAAAAGAACTTCTCAACAGACTGAGAGCTCCCATTCATTCATGTACACTCACCACTCAACTGGCAGGAAGTATAACACTAGTTGTCCATGGGCTATGACGAATGTGAACCTGAAGTGTAACACTGACACATGCACCACAGCTACTTTAAGAACATGCCAACACAAGAGTTAAAAATGGAACATGGCATCAAAAATGGAGGCACATGCCTGTAATCCCAGAGACTTATGAGGCTGAAGCAGGAGGTTCACAAGTTCAAGACCAGCCTTAGTAACTCAGTGAGGCCCCCCCACCAACCTAGCAAGATCCTGTCTTAATATAAAAAGAGCAGGGGATGTAGATCAATGGTAGAGTACCCCTGGTTTGAATTCCCAGTACCAAAAATATAGAAATGGCATACGCCTATAATCCCAGCTGTTCAGGAGGCTGAGGCTAGAGGATCTTAAATTCAAAGCCAGCTTTGGCAACTTAGCAAGGCTCCAAGCAACTGAACAAGACCTGGTCTCTAAATAAAATATTTTTTTTTTTTAATATTTAAATATTTATTTCTTAGTTATCGGCGGACACACATCTTTGTTTGTATGTGGTGCTGAGGATCGAACCCGGGCCTCACGCATGCCAGGCGAGCGCGCTACCGCTTGAGCCACATCCCCAGCCCATAAAATATTTTTTTAAAAAAAGGGGAGGAGGGCTGGGGTTGTGGCTCATCGGTAGAGCGCTCACCCAACATGTGCGGAGCCCTGGGTTCCTCAGCACCACATAAAAATAAATAAAGGTATTGTGTCCAATTAGAACTAAAAAATAAATATTTTTTAAAAAGGGGGGCAGGAGCCTGCTGAGGATGTCTCAGTGGTTAAGCACCCTGATTTCAATCTCCAGTACCAAAAAAAAAAAAAAAAGAGAGAAAAGGGCAAGGTGAATGAATGTAATGATTGTAATCATGTACTATGAACCTCTTGATTTTAACAGTATCAATACTCCAATTGTAAATACATTACATGATATTAAAGATACACACTGGGGCTGGGGTTGTGGCTCAGCAGCAGAGTGCTCGCCTAGCGCCCTGGGTTCAATCCTCAGCACCACATAATAATAAATAAATAAAGGTTGTAGTTGGACACAATACTGAAAAATAAATATTAAAAAAAGATACACACCCACCCTAAGTTGTTTTTAAAGAACAGAGAGAGTAATTCTAACAACTTATGCAAAAATTACAAAATAATTGAACAAAATAACCAAAGAATAGAGGAAGAATGAACCAAGTCTGTCAATAAATAATCACAAATACCAGCTAGCCATGTATTCCTAACTGAAAATAGCACATATCTTCTCCTACTGTCCCTCACTGAAATGCATACTGAAAGAAGACCTAACAGAAAATCTTTATCAGAAATCTGCTTTTATTGAGGCTGGCTTCAGTTGAGCAAGTATGGAGCTCCTGCTCTGATTCAATGTAAGGTTTTTGACTAAGTGAAGATCAAAACTCAAAGCCAACCAAAACATCTTTTTGTTTGTTCCATTCATCAGGGTAGTCAAAGAACAGGAAAATGCTCAGGTCAGAAATGGGTTTCTTCAAAAAGGCCACATATAAAAGCCACCTAAAGCCAGGCGTGTCAGTTCTCTTGAGCCCAGGAGTGTGCCCCCATCCTGTACTACACAGCAGGACCCCCCATCAGAAAAAAAAAGAAAAAAGAACAAGGTCACAGACTGATCTAGTCTATTACTTTTTATGTAATTTTTCTAATCCATGTGGAGTAGGAACCTACACCACTGCCAGATTAAAGAGCATTAAATACTATACATTATTGTACTGAGGGGATGCTTTAGACTGCAGTTTACATAAACAGATTAAGTTACCCAATAGCTATCAACCAACCAAGAGGTATTTTGAAGATTAAAATGAAGGCATTTGGTACCACTCTGCCACAACATTTCAGAACACTACTGAAAGCATGAAATCACCATGAGCAAGGAAGCTTTTCCTAAGAGATGGCATTCTCCTGTCAGCAACTACCTCGTAACACTTATAATGAAAGGCCAGTGTAATTTCTTTAAGAGTTATTTGCTAGATATTTTTACTTAAGATAACCAACACTTCTGAACCTAATGCTGGAGAAAGAGTTCAGAAAACATTGGGACAGAGCCAAATATTTCAATGTAATTTCTACTACAAGCTGTCACTCCTTAACAATGCTGTTCTGGCAGTTTTTAAAGGTCCACATGAATAAAATCAAAGAGACCTTTTATAGACGCACGGGATGTGAGCGCTGGAAGGGACCTGAGAGCTCTTCTAAGCCAAACTTTCTAGGATGGAGGAAAACGGGAAGCCCCGGGAGGGCCGTGCTTCAGCTGGGCAGCGAGCGCAGGCAGAGCTTCACTACACATCCGCCTTTCAAAACGCTTAGCCAACTTCTCGCCGCCGGACTGGTGAGGACTCCTCTCTCCGGGGACAACTCTCCGAGCAGAGTCGTGGAGCAACTAAGGGAGCCACAAAGATCCCACCTTGGGCACCTGGTTTCAGCGACTGTCATTAAACTTATTTCCGAACCATTTTAAAAGAGCAGAAAGGCCAGTCCACAATCCATCAACCAGATGGATTCCCATTAACCTGCACGGAGGACACATGCTTTTAACCTGGGTTCAAACGTGCACGGCCCGCGGCGGTGATCCCACACACACCGGGACAAGCCGCGGTCGGCGACGCCACTCCA
>NW_025999900.1:67051664-67099654 GCF_001458135.2 Marmota marmota marmota | reverse complement strand
CACTTCGCCCCCACCCTGCCGGCAGCCGCCGCCGCCGCCGCTCCCCGGCACAGCCGAGCCTCACGGACCCAAGATGGCCGCCTCTCGGCTTCCTCCGCTGCATCCGGGTACCGGAAGTGACGACATCGGCTCCTCCAGAGTTCGCCAATCAGCGGGGCCCGAGACCGCCGCCCTGTTGCTGTTGCTAGGGGCGACTCGGTGCTGTTGGACTGGAGGGGGTGGGGCCGAAGGCTGGGACCGCGGGTTCCCACAATCCGGGAGCGTTCGGCATCCCAGACAGAGCCGGGAAACGGCGCTGGGCGGCAGCCTGAGCCCAGCTACTTGGGGTGGCATTTACAGATTACAGATCCGGGTTGAATGGATTACAGAGCGCCTACTGTGTGCAAAAGTTGCGGTCGCATCCCCAGGGCCCCGCTGCACCGGATGGAGCCACAGCAGCAATTGTAGGGTCGGGGCTTCGGGAAGGAGGTGGGCTCCTGCATCATTAACTGTGATCCAGGCATTAAGCTTTCAACCAGCGAACTTTCTTGCCACCAGCCCTGGGACACCAAGGGCTGGGCTGAGCATTAAAGGGTTGCGGGCGCATCTTTCCTGAAAGAACTGTCTGTCAGGAGGGACACAGACCCCAACGCAGCTAAATGTCATCCAGAGGGAAGAGTGTAATGAGAAGGTTGGCACACAGGGGATTGGGAAAGGGCCGGTTCCTAAATTTCCGTAGATGGTTTATAACCAGGTTCTTATAGCCAGTGTGCAGCTACTGGAGAGCTTGAGGCAGCCCTGGGTGCCAACCAGGGTCCAGGGAGGACAACTTCAGCTGGAACCTTGGAGATACTACATCGCCTGAAATTTTTCCTTACCCTGACACTCTTCCTGTCCTCGCTTGATGGAATCCAATGGTTCAGGGTTCCTGGAGGGAGGGCTGGGTGGGCTGGGGTAATACGAACTGTTACTGGACTGGTATTTGTGGGCACATTACATTTATTACTCATTGAAGCCTCAGGGTGACCATAAAAGATGGGTGGACACACCAGGTGATCTGAAGTCTAGACAAGTTAGTGATTTGGCCAAAACACCTGGTTGGTTGGCAACAGAATTGGGATCTGAACCCCAGTTCCTACAGCTTTGATAATAGGTAGATATGTCTTGTTTGCCTTTTCTTCTTGTCTTCCTTCTTTTTCTTTTGTTCCTCAGCATCCCAACATTTTGCTATGCCTGGAACATTTCCTGCTCTGTGAAGCATGTATCTTTAAACACCAGAAGCATTCCCAGAGAAGCCAGATGCTCCTGATTCAAAAATAAAAACTAAGGAGGGAGATGCAGTCAGATATCCCGCTGCTTGCTCACAGAGGAGTGTTGAATGGATCCACATGGCCCTATTTAAACTGTTACTTTCTTTCTCCCTGTTTGACCAAGCAGAGATAGTGGAATTCCTTTAAGTTAAATGTGTGCTTCATGTAGCAGTACAACTGAAATGTAGGTTATGGTAAGTGGGGTTGAGCACATCTGTTGTGGGAGACGGTGAAAGGGCACATAGCCCACCTACACCAAGGGAAACTCCCAGAGGAAAGCATATTTATGCTGAGTCTACATGAGTAGACAGCTAGGTGAGGGTGGATGGCAAGGGCAATGCAAGAAGAAATCTGGCTGCACAGGGACACAGAGGTGAGAAAGAACAGGGTGGGTTTGGATAAATGTCAAAAGTGAGAGAGGCAGGAGCCAGGCATGTTTGGACATAGCATGGCACCCATTCTGCTCCTGACTCTGATGAGTTAGGAAAACATCCCCAAAAGAATATCAGCCGCAGGTAGGAACTGAAAGAAATCATATGGACAATTCAGAGCATTCCACATTAGCTAGAGAAGTAACTAGGGTATGAAGTTTCCACCCAGGAGCTTTTCTCACCAAAGCCATACATTAGTGAGTCAGTAAATGGCCAAGTTAGGAAATGAATATGACAGTACTTAACTCAAGATACTTCTGGTGTTCATAGTGGTTAGAACTGAAGAAGAACATTGGACTTTTAATTGCACTTACATCAAATGACATCATGGTCCCACAGAGAGCTGGGAATGGGAGGCAAGGTATGCTGTGTGTGCCATGCAGAAAAGGAAGGAGGAAGCGGGAGGAGGAAGAAAGCATTGTTCTGCCCAAAGACCTTATGTAGTACTGAATCATGTGCATCTATGATGTGGAAGGAAGAGTAAAAGCTGGAAGTACCCTTCGATTGCCTTCTTCCATTCCCTTTTCATATTCCTTATGTCCTACCTTTATGTTACAATAGTTTCTGTCTGGAGCATCTTAAACTGAAAAGATGTAACTAAAAGTACCAAGCTGCAGATGTACACAGACCTTACAGATGCTCCTTGTCTTACAGTGGGGCTAAGTTCCTTCCAACAAACCCATCATAAGTAAAAAATGCATTCAATAAGCCAGGCATTAGGGCTGTGGTGTAGCTCAGTGGCAAAGTGCTTGTCCATTGTGTTGGAGGCCCTGAGTTCAATTCCCAGCACTGTGAAAAGAAAAAATAAATAAATAATCCAAGGGTAGTGGTGCATTCCTGCAATCCCAACAACTTGGGAGCCTTAGGCAGGAGGATGGCAAGCTCAAGGCCAGCCTCAGCAACTTAGTGAAACCATGTCTAAATAAATAAATGGAACTGGGCTCTATCTCAGTGATGGAGCACCCATTGGGTTCAATCCTCAGTGCAAAAACGTACATTCAATATAGCTAACCTTCTGAACATCAAAAATTAGGCCAGCCTACCTTAAACTTGTTCAGAACACTCACATTACAACTGCAGTTGAGCAAAAACATCTAACACAAAGCCTTTTTTTTAAATATTTTTTTAGTTGTAGTTGGACACAATACTTTATTTATTTATTTTTTATGTGGTGCTGAGGATCGAACCCAGTGCTAGGCGAGTACTCTACTGCTGAGCCACAACCCCAGCCCACAAAGCCTTTTTTGTAACAAAGTGTTGACTGTCTCATGTATTGTACAGCATTGGTGGTTGCCCTTGAAGTGTGGCTCACTGTAACTGCCCATCATCACAAGAAAGAGTATCATACTACATATAGTGGGTCCAGAAAAAAGATCAAAATTCGAAATTTGAAGTATAGTTTCTACTGAATGTGTATGGTTTTTTCACCATTGTAAAGTCAAACCATCATAAACCAGGGACCATCTGTACTGACTTTCATGGCATCAGCTGGACATAATTGAGTCCCATTCTATCCCTGAAGGACAAATGAGAGATTGATTCTCAGAGAGAAGTGCTACCTCACAACCATTAGGATGGCAACTATGAAAAAATGACAAAAGAACAATCCCTGGCAAGAGCATGGAGGGATTGGAACCTTAGTGCATGGTTAGTGGGAACATGAACTGGAGTGGGCGCTGTAGAAAACAGTATGGTGGCTCCTCAAAAAATAAAAAGTAGAAACCAGATGCATGCCAGCAACCCCAGCGACACGGGAGGCTCAAGCAGGAGGATTGCAAGTTTCAGCCAGCCTGAGCAACTTTTTTTTTTTTAAAGAGAGAGAGAGAGAGAGAATTTTAATATTTATGTTTTTAGTTTTCGGCGGACACAACATCTTTGTTTGTATGTGGTGCTGAGGATCAAACCCTGGGCCGAACGCATGCCAGGCGAGCACGCTACCGCTTGAGCCACATCCCCAGACTACAGCCACATCCCCACGTCTCACAAACTAAAAAAGGGCTGGGGCTGGAAGTCAGTGGTTAAGCACCCCTGGGTTCAATCCAAAGGACAGAAATAATTTTAAATTTTATCAAAAATAGAATTACTATATGATCCAGCAGTTCACTTCTGGGTAAATATTCAAAAACATTGAAAACAGGATCTTGGCAGCCAGTTGTGATGGCACACACTACTCAGGAAGCTGAGGCCGGAGGAGGATCACTTGATCCCAGGATTTGGGGCCAGCCTGGGCAACACAGGGAGGCTTCTCATGGCTGCCCTTCTCCTCTATTTCTAGTTCCTCCTTTCCTTGCACAATGTTCATTTAGGAACTACTTCATGCCAAGCAGTATTTGAAGTACTGGGGATATAACTGTGGATAGAGAAGGTGCTTCTCTCACTCAAGGACATACATGAGAGAATTCATGAATGATGTAACTTCAGTATGAAAGAAGTGTAAAGAAAAATTAACTAGGATAAAGTGATAGAGATGAATCTCTTGTTTTAATTTAAATTTCATTATTTTTTTATAATAGATGTACATAGTACAAAATAAGGTGCAAAGGGATATATAGCTTTTAAAATGCTCCCTTGCCCCTTCAGCAATTTGTTTTTGAAAAACATCATTAGAAGCCTCAGACTTGGAGGAGTTATAAATCACAAAGCTTCAAGTCCATACTGTATAAAGGTTGTCTCCATTTAATCATCACAAAGCTTCAAGTCCATACTGTATAAAGGTTGTCTCCATTTAATCAACAACCTAATAGAAATATGGGGAAAAAGATAAGAACTGGCACTTGACGGTTGTTGATAAGCAGAAGGAAAATACTTAAACCCATCTGTTATTGCAGACCCAAGGTGTCTTGGTCCATCCAGCCTGCTGTAATAGACGACTGTAGACTGAGTGGTTTGTGAACAACAGGGATGCATTTTTCACAACTCTGGAACCTGGGAAATCCAAGATCCAGGCATCTGAAGATTTGGTGTTTGGTGAGAACCCCTGTAGTTCCTAGATGTCTTTCTTGCTGTGTCCTCAGGTCGAGGAAGGAAGGAGTCAAAGGAGGTCTCCAGTCCCTTTTACAAGGGCACTAATCCCATTCCTGAGGGCTCCACCCTTGTGAATTGATCACTTCCCAGGGCCCCACCTCCCAATACCATCCCATTGGGGTTTAGGTTTCAACATAAGAGGACACTCTGACTATAGCACAAACCAAGACCTCCATGAGTTACCATGTAACATCACCAGATGGACAAAAATGAAAAAAATCTGACAATGCCTAGTGCTATCAAGAAAGTAATGCAATGAAAACTGGACTGCTGGGACTAGCAGAAACCGACGATAAAGGTAAGGGCAGAAAATAATGAAACTTAGCACAAACACTATAGAAAGGATCAACAAAGCCAACCACTGGTGCTTTGGTAAAAAACAATAAAACTGACATCTTGGGAAATAATCTGAAATTAGCAAGTAAAATTGAAGGCATGCATTCTCTAAAACCCCACAGTTGACCCAAAATATTTTTTCTAAAGAAAAATCTGAACATGTACAGAGGGAACATGTATAACAACATTCTTAACCTTGCAGTTCCTTATGGAGACAAGTAAGACAGCACCCAAATGTCCATTTTCTGTGTCAATAGAGAAGATGGCATCCTCAAACAAGGGAAACAGCCGAAAAAAATGTCTTTATCAGAGCTTTACACAAGGCACATGAACCTCAGGAAGTCCTTGGTGGAAAACAGGAGACTCATGGAATCCACACAGCAAGATCCGTGCCATACATGAACTTGAGAAGCAACATGGGGGCTGGCATGTGGCTCATGGGAGAGCTCTTGTCCAGCTCGCACAAAGCCCTGGTCCCATCCTCAGCACTGCTAAAAGGAAGAAAAGGAAACAACATAAAGCCAAAGCACATATTGTTCCAGGAGGCAAACACAGGGGGTGAAACTACTGAAAAAAATCCAAGAGGATGAAAATCACAGCAGTGCAGTGGGTGAGATGACAAGGGCCACCGGAGGGAGGTCCATGTGAGCGTTGGTGCATCCCCACCCCTGCAGATATTGTAGATATTTTGCATGTGCTTAATTAAAAAACATTTATTGAAGTAAAATTCACATAATAGCAGGCAACAGAGGCACACAACTATAGTCCCAGCTACTCTGAAGGCTGAGGAGAGAGGATCACTTGAACTCAGGAGTTCAAGACAAGCCTGGGCAATATAGCGTGACACTGTCTTAAAAAAAAGGAAAAAGAAAGTAATTCACAAAACAAAACATCTTTTTCTTTCTTTCCTGTGTGTGTGTGTGTATGTGTGTGTGTATGAGCGTGCGCGTGCACGCTCGCACTGGGGATTGAACCTAAGGGCATTTTACCACTGAGCTACATCCCCAGTCCTTTTTAGTTTGGGGGACAGGGTCTTGCTAAGTTGCTGAAGCTGCATCAAACTTGTTATGATCCTCCTGTCTCGGTCTTCCCAGTGTCTGGGATTGCAGGTGTGTGCCATGGCATTTGGCAAAATAAGCATTTTAAAGTGAACAACTCCGTGTTATTTAATACATACAATGTCATGTCTGGTACTACATCCATCTCAAAGCCATCTCCCCAAAAGCTGTTTTTCCACCTTGACCAACATCTCCTCCTTCCCTGCCTACCCTCCACCCAGCATCTGGTAACCAGCATTCCTCTCTCTACCTAAACAAGTTCCACATCTTTATTTTCCCCTATGTAAGCGAGATCATGGCTTGTCACTTCGCACAACGTCCTCTAGGTTTATCAATATTATTGAAAATGACAGAAGTTCTTTTTTTTCATAGGCTAAAAAGTATTATTTTGTATGTATGTACTGCATTTTTTCTATATCCATTATCTGCCTGTGGATACTTAGGTTGATTCCATATCTTGTGCAACATGATTCCATAAATTGTGCAACAAAAAAAATGAGTAGTCATTTCTTTGGCTTATTGACTTAAATTCCTTTGGATATATGGATAGAAATGAGACTGCTTGATCATATGGCAATTCTTTTTTGTTTTGGTGCTAGGAATTGAACCCAGGCCTTGTGTAAGCATGCTCTACCTCTGAGATACATCCCCAGTCCCTAAATGCTAATTCTATTTTTAGGTTTTTTTGTAGAATCTTCATACGGTTTTCTAAAATGGTTGCACTAATTTATATTCTCACAGTAGTGTGCAAGAATTTCTCCACATACTCACCAACACTTCTTACGTTTCATCTTTGGTTTATGGGTTTTTTTTTTGTACCAGGGATTGAACCCAGGAGTACTTAACCATGGAGCCACATCCCCAGCCCTTTTTGTATTTTATTTAGAGACAGGGTCTGGCTGAGTTGCTTTAGGTCCTTGCTAAATTGCTGAGGCTAGCTTTGAACTTGTGATCCTCCTGCCTCAGCTTTGGAAGCCACTAGGATTATAGGCATGTGCCACTGTGCCCTGTGCCCTTTTTTTTTTTTTTTTAACTTTATTTGATTAATTAATTTATTTTTATGTGGTGCTGAGGATCAAACCCAGGGCCTTGCATGTGCGAGGTGAGTGTTCTACCACTAAGCCATAACCCCAGCCCCCTTTCATGTTTTTATAATAGTCATTAAACAGATATGAGGTGATATCTCACTTTGGTCTTAATTTGCACCTTGCTGATGATTAGTGAGTGATGTTGAACGTTTTCGTTTATGTGGCCATTTGTGTTTCTTCTATTGAGAAACAGTTGTTTTCTTTTTGCCGAGTAGTGTGAGTTCCATGTATATTTGGGGTATTAGCCCCTAATCTAATTTGCGATTCACAAACATTTTCTTCTAATCTGTGTGTTGTCTCTTCACTCTGTTGTTTCCTTTGCTGTGCTGAAGCTTTTAAGTTTGATGCCATCCCATTGCCTATTTTTTTGTTTTCCTTGAGAGTGTTTTTGGGGTCTTATTCAAGAAGTCACTGCCCAGGCTGATATCATAGAGCTTTCCTCCTGTTTTCTTCTAATAGTTTTATAGTTCCAGGCCTTATGTTTATGTTTTTAATCCATTTTGCACTGGTTTTTGTGTAAAGGGTGAGATAGATTGGATTTTTAAAAATATTTTTACTTGTAGAAGGACACAATACCTTTGTTTTATTTATTTATTTGTGGTGCTGAGGATCGAATCTAGTGCCTCACACATACTAGCCAAGTGCTCTACTACTAACTCACAGCCCCAGCCCTAAAGGTTGGATTTTTTTCCTGCATGTGGATATTCAATTTTCCCAACACAATTTATTGAAGAAATTGTCCTCTCCCAATTCTGTGCTCTTGGTATCTTTGTCAAAAACCAACTGATCACAAATGTGTGCATTTGTTGAGAGCCACAGCCCAGTCGGGATGGCGCCTGGCATTTTGCCAGAAGGAGTGGTTGAGAGGTGACGCCAGCAAGCCACTAAGATGATGATAATTAAGTTAAGCTGTGTATAATTGCTGTGACTGGATGATGCTGGATTGAAACAGGCTGTGTATTCAGTTGTATATAGACCCCTGCTGCCCGGCAATAGGGCGGCTCCTGCTGTCTCAGGCGCCCGCTACTTTTGAGTTCTTGCGGAGTTCTCATTGAGTTCTCCGGGAGCCCGGTGGAGAGCTGGGAGAGTTCCCTGGGAGTGCGGTGGAGTGCTGGTGGAGTTCCGACAATAAAGGAGTTCCTGTTTGAACCTACAAGTGCCTCCAGGGGGCTCAGTTATTTTGTGCCCAGCCAGACTGCTATTTTGGGGCTCTATCTCCTATTTCAGTGCACGCGGCTCCTGAGGTTAGACCGCAGCTGAGCCGGGAGGAAGCTGAGCCCGGACTTGCCTGGGCGGAGGCTGGCGGGGCGCGGGCATCTCCTCCGCCAAGCTTCAAACACCTGCCTGGGGCCGCAGTGCTTGTGAGGCGTGGAAGGCTCCCTCTGGCTGGGGGCGGGGCATCACCTAGCTGACCCGGACAGTGGCCACCTGAGCCGACCTCAGCAGCGATGCGCTGGTTGATGCGCCCTGGGCTTCCCCAGCATCAGCCCTGCACTTCGCACCAGCACTTGCCAGGGATCTAACAGACAGAGGTCTTGGCATCTCCGTACTTTGGGCACTATAATAAGTGACCACAGGCTGTATGACCTAAAAAAATGAGAGGGTATTCTGAGCCCTAGAGGCCAGAAGTCTGAAATCAAAGTGTCCCCAGGTCACACTCTCTGGGAGCTTTAGAGAAAATGGAATACTTGCCTCTTAAGCTTCCAGAGGCTGCTGGACGCATCACTTTCATCCGTGGCCACATTTCTGCCTCCTCTTTGTGTCTGTATATTCTCCTTTTGCATTTCTCTTATAAGGACACCTGTGATGGCTGTGAGGCCCACCCCTCCCCCTTAAGATCTCTAAGGTAGTCACATCCTGCAACTTCTTCACCATACAACCCTCCCAGGTTTCAGGCAATGGGACCCAATATCTTTGTGGGCAATTATTCAGCCTATTACACTCAGGCTGAATGGAGCTAATAACCTGCCCAAGGTTGCCAACCTTAGGTGATAACAAGAACAAGAAAGTGTGGCTGAACTATGCAGGCCATTTTTGTGTTTTTTTTTTTTTTTTTTCAAAGAAAGGCAGGCGATTCTTCGCCTGCTGGTAAGGGGTTAGATGGAAGTTTGAAGTCAGCGCACTACCGAGGGGCCAACAGCAGGCAGACCCCCTTTCCCTACAGTTGCACACAGGAAGCTGATGGGAAAGGCTGTCAGCGACAAAGCTGCCACTTGTCTTTGCATCTAACTGGCTCAGTGGCCTTGCCTAAGCCCCTTCCTGCCCTCCTTGAACTTCAGCTTCCCCATGTGCTGATCCTGACCATTCGTGTTGCTCCCTGCACACATCAGCTGTCATCTGGACAACGTTTGCTGCCTTCAGGGACAAGGGTGAGCTGAAAGAGCAGACCCAGAGGTCTAGCCTTCCATGGGGATGAAACCTCACATGGACAACTCAGGAGTGGGAAGTTGTTAGAACAGGACTCTGTTCACCAGGCTCTAGTACCTCCTCTCCTGAGGTGTGATCTCAGACATGAGCTGTCCAGGGCTGGTCCTCTGAGTCAGCTCTGAGTCCCACCTACACACCTTCCCTGTGGGGTGGCCAGACTCAAAGCCTCCTTTCACAAAGAGGGCAAGAGAATGATGACTCGGAGTGTGTAATGTGCCCAAGTGAAGAATGAATAATTGATGTATTTGAATATTAATAAACAGGAATTGGCTTTTGTAGTCAGCAAAGCCCAAAAGAGCTTCTGATAAAGTGAACTCTCCAATCTAGACCTAAGACAGACAAAAATGAGACATACTAAGAGCAACAACAAAACTCCCGAACCTCCTAAATCTACCCTAAGAACAGAAATCTACTTAGAAGAGGTCCTATTTTTGTAAACATGTTATTTTTGAAAATTACAGTTTCAGGGTTGAAATAGAAAAAGGCTTACTGTATGGGCACGTGTGTGCACACACACCCATTGTATGTGTAAGATGGCATCGCTGGCTTCCCACACCTTGGGCTGGGACCTGAACAGCATCCTTGTCTCCTCCTCTTGCCCTTCTTTTCCAATCATACTCTTCCTCACCAAGAAGACCAGATGGAACCTGGCATGGTAGCACACACCTGAAATCCCAGTGACTCTAGAGGCTGAGGCTGGAGGATTGCAAGTTCAAGGTCAGCCTCAGCAACTTGATAAGATCCTAAAATAAAAATAAAAATGGCTGGGTATGTGTCTTAGTGGTTAAGTAATTCTGGGTTCAATCTTCAGTACAAAACAAAAACAAAAATATCAGGGCTGGGCTTGTGGCTCAGTGGTAGAGCACTTGCCTAGCATGCATGAGGCACTGGGTTCAATCCTCATCACCACATAAAAATAAGTAAATAAAAATATTGTGTCCAACTACAACTAAAAATATTTTTTAAAATACCAAATGGATTCACTGACAAGTTTATCCAAACATTTAAAGAAGGATTAAAATCAATTATTCACAAACTCTTCCAAAATTTCGAAGGGGAGGCTGCATTTCCTTATTTTTCATATTTTTATTGGTGCATTATAATCATACATAATGGTGGGAGGCTACATTTCTCAACTTATTCTACAAGGAAAGTATTTCCAAAAGAAAGCAAAGCCCAGAAAACTGAAAACCAATAACTCTTTTAAATATAAATGTAAAGATTCTCAACAAAATAGTGTAAAGAATTCAGCAATTTCCAAGAAAACATGTACTATCACCAAATGGTATTTATGTCAGGAGTGCAAAGATGGATTCATATCTGAAAGTGAATTAATATATCAATAGAATATAAGACAAAACCATATCATCATATTAATAGGCACAGAAAGAGCATTTAACCAAATTCAACACCCTTTCATGTTAAAAAAAAAAGTTAACAAAGTAGGAATAGAAATGAACTTGGTCAGCATGGTAAAGGGCACCTACAAAAAAACCCCACGCTTAATAGTAAAAAATTGGATGCTTTCTCCCTAAAGTCATGAGCAAGACAAGGATGTCTGCTTTGGGCACTTTTATTCAGCATTATACTTGAGGTTTTAGCTAGCACAATTAGGCAAGAATACAAAATAAAAGTCACCTAGATTGAAGAGGGAAAAAGGGAGACTATTTCCATTTTCCAATCTCATGATCTTGTATACAGAAAATACTAAGGAATTCATGAAAAACTAACAGAGTTAATGATCAAGTTAAGCAAATTTGTTGAACTTGTTTAATAGACAATATACCAAAATTAACATTTTTGTATAACATACAAAATCAATTGTATTTCTATTGAGTAGCAAAGGGAAAATTGATTAAAGAAATTAGGAAAAATGTTATTTACAATATAATCAAAAATAATAAAGTAATAGAATAAATTTATCAAAAGAAGTGCAACCCATAATTTAAATTACAGAAAATTGTTGAAAAAAATTAAAGAAGACTTAAATAAATGAAGACATTTCAGGTCCACAGATTGGAAGACATAGAGATAAGATGACAATATTCCCTAAATTGATCTACGGATTCAATGCAATTCTTATCAAATTCCCAGTTGATGGGAAGCTGATGCAGGAGGATCAGAAGTTCAAGATTCACCTGAGCAAACTGCAAGATCCTCAGAAACTTAGTGAGAACCTGTCTCAAAAAAACTCTCAGACAATTGGGGATGTAGCTCAGTGGTAAAGTGCCTCTCAGTTCAATCTCCAGTGCCCACCCCCCAAGAAAAGGAAAATCTCAATTAACTTCTTTTTGTGAAAATTGACAAGATGATTCTAAAGTTCATATGATAATCCAAAGAACTCAGAATAGAAAAATAGAATTTTTCTCTTAAAAAGAGAAACACAACAATAGCAACAAAAAAACAGAGTTAGAAGACTTATACTTTCTGATTTCAAGAATTAATATAAAGCTACAGTAATTGAGACAATGCATCATTGGCATGAAGGAAGATGTACTTGTAAGTCAGTGGAGGAGACTTAACCTCCTTTACAGTCAACTGATTTTCAATGAATATTTGAAGGTAATGCAACAGGAAATAAAGATGCTGAATCACAGGTCAAAGAATGAAGGTGGATCTCTTCCTCAAACCACAGGCAAAATTCAACTCAACATGGGCCAACTATATAAATGTCAGACACACTCTAGCCTTGCTGACCTAGAACAAAGCACAGAAAGTATGACTAAGAATTAGAAAATGTAAACAGTAACTACAAATGTTCAGAGATTTAAAAAGAATATGAAAATGCTATAAGCAACTTTGTATCAATAAATTTGAAAGCTTTTACAAAACCAATTAATTGCTGGAAAACTATATCATAACAATCCAGGAGGATAGAGAATAGTTCTATAACTATTAAAGAAATCAAAGGAAGCCTAAACAATTTTACAGGTGAGTTCTACCAGATTGTCAAAGATGACATTATTTCAGTTTTACACAAATGCTTTTAGCCAAGTACAGAGGCTAGAAATCCATGAACTAAGCAAATATTTTAGAAAGCTAGAAAAGGAACAGCCTATAGCATAGAAAATCATAATGAGAACAAAATAGTGAAATAGGAAACAAACATATAATAGAATCAACAAAGCTAAAAATCTCAGCCCTAGCGAGACTGATCAAAGAGAAAGAAAAAAGCACAAAGGACAATGTCAAGGGTGAGAAGACAGTACTACTAGAGATTCCTAGATGTCACAGTCTTGAACAGGTAGAAGAAAGAATTGAAAAAACCTGAAAATAAGGCAATTGAAATTATTGAATTGGAAGAACAGAAAGAAAAAAAGACTAAAGCAGAATAAACAGAGTCTAACGCACCTGTCATATTGATCAGGTAGAACAATATTTGCATTATTGGAGTTACAGAAAGAGAAGGGAGACAGGAAAAGAGATTTTTGCCATTAAAAAAAAAAAAAACAGAAAAAGAGATCACATAAAAAATATGGCTGAAAAAATGTCTCAGATTTGATGAAAGACATGAATACAAATATTCAAGAACTCCAAGTAGTGCAAACTCAAAAGACCTTCACTGGAACACATCATAATCAAATGCCCCAAATCAAACAGAATAGAAACTTGAAATTAGCAAGAGTGAGTTGTTATATACAAGTGGTCTCCAATCATATCATCAACAGATTTCTCATCAAAAATTTGGAGGTAAAAAGGCTGTGGGTCAAGATATACAAAATACTGAAAGAAAAAAATTTTTCCAATCAACTGTCCCATATCTGATAAAACTGTCCCTCATAAAAGAAGAACAAGTTAAGACACTCCCAGAAAAACAAGAGCTGAGAGAGCTCATTACTATTAGATCTGCCCTATGAAATATGCTAGAGGGACTCCTTCAGGTTGAAAATAAAGGGCAGTAAACAATAACTCAAAGTCATGTGAAGAGCTGAAGATCTCCTATAAAGGTGAGTACCTGAACAATTATAAAGCTAGTAGTATTGTAGCTTTGCTTTGTGACATTACTTTTTATTTTTTATATGATTTAAAAGACTAATGAATTTAAGAAAAAAATTATTACTCTATGTTTTTTGGACATGCAATGCTTATAGATACGATTTCTGACAACAGTAACTGAAATAGATATTGACAGAACGATATAGGAGCATAATGTGCTATCAAAGTTAAACTGGAAAAAAAATCAAACTAGAGCTGGGTGTGGAAGGCTGAGACAGCAGTTAGTTAGGGCATTAGAACTTTGACATATGAATTGGAGGGGACACAATTCAGTCCAAGACCCCACCAAGATGGACTCTTTTTTAAAATATTTTTTATTTATTTATTTTTAGTTAGACACAATATCTTTATTTTATTTATTTATTTTTACGTGATGCTGAGGATCGAACCCAGGGTCTCACACATGCTAGACGAGTGCTCTACCACTGAGCCACAACCCCAGCCCCAAGACTGACTCTTGAAGAAACAGAATATATGAATAGACACGTTACTTGTAAGAAGATGGAATCAGTAAAGAAAAGCTTCCAGATGAAGGAAACCTCTAGGCTTTAGAATGGCTTTACTGGTGAATTCTACCACACATTGAAAGAAGAGCTAACATTAATCCTTCTCAAACTCTTTCAAAATGTGGAAGAAGGCACACTTTCCAACTCATTCTAAGAGATCAGCATTACCCTGACACCAAAGCCAGACACAGACATGACAAGAAAAAAAAAAAATTTACAGACCAATATTCCTTATGAACAATGACGTAAAAATTCTCAAAAAAAAAAAAACCTAACAAACTGAATTCAGCAGCATATTGAATGAATTATACTCTATAACCACATAGAATTTGCTCCTTTTGGAAAGCAAGGCTGGTTTAATAGATTAAAAATGAACATAATACAGCACATTAACAGAATGAAGAAAGAAAACATGATCATCTCAACCATGCAGAAAGAGCATTTGAAAAAATTCAATATCTTTTCCTGACAAAAACTCTTAATTAGGAATAAAAGAAACCTACTTCCACATAATTATAATAAAGATCTTTTTTTTTAAAATTTTTTTAATATTTATTTTTTAGTTCTCGGCAGACACAGCATCTTTGTTTGTATGTGGTGCTGAGGATCGAACCCGGGCTGCACACATGCCAGGCGAGCGTGCTACTGCTTGAGCCACATCCCCAGCCCTATAATAAAGATCTTAAAAATCATTTATGGCATCATGCTCACCAATGAAGGACTGGAAGCTTAAAAAAAAAAAAAAGAAAAAAACAGGAACAAGACAAAGAGGCCTACTTTCACCATTATAGTCAATATGGCTTTGGAAATTCTCATAAGAGTGACTATACAGGAAATGAAAGGCAACATTAAAACCAAAAATGAAATCATCTCTGTTCACAGAAGAGCTGAACCTATAGGTGGACGGTTGTAGAGATTCCACAAAAACCTGTGAGAACTAATAGACGAGTTAGGCAAAATAGCAAGATTGAAAAATTAATATTCCCGAGTATGGTGGTATACACCTGTGGTCTCAGGTAGCTTTGGGAAACTTAGGAGGTTGGATCACTTGAGCCCGGAGTTTGAGGCCAGCCTGAGAAACACAGCAAGATTCCATCTCAAATAAATAAATAAAAATAACATGAAAAGTCACTTATGTTTCTATACACAATGAATAATCTGAAAAGTAAATTACAAAAACAAGGTAATTAGCATCAAAAAGAATAACATACTTAGGAATTAACTAAGGAGGTTAAAACCACAAAATATTACTAAAAGAAATTAAGATGACAAATAAATGGGAAAATATCTCATGTTGATAGATTAGAAGACAATAATGTTAAGATGTCAGTATTACCCAAAGCACTCTTCATCTTGACTGTAATCTCTATAAAAATCTCAGTGGTATTTTTTGCAGAAATAGCAAAATCCATGCTAAATTCACATAAAATCTCAAGGGATCAAGAATAGCCAAGATGGGGGCTGAGGATATAGCTCAGTTGGTAGAGTGTTTGCCCTGCATGCACAAGGCCCTGGATTTGATCCCCAACACACACACACACACACACACACACACACACACACACACAGAATAGCCAAGACAGTCTTGAAAAGAACAAAGATGGTTCCTGATTTCAAGACTTACTACAAAGTCAGAGTAATCAAACTAATGTGGTATTGGCACAAAGATAGACATAATAGACCAATGGAATAGAACAGAGGACCCAGAAATAAACTGCCCCCATGTATGATTCAGTGAGGATGGAAGGATTACTCAGTGGGGACAGGACAGTGGTTTCATTAAATGGTACTGGGAAAACTGGATACCCATATGCACAACAATGAAGTTGATCCCATACTTTACACCACATACAAGGCTAACTCAGAATGGGCCAAGAGCTTAAACATCAGCACCAAAACTATTAGACTCTCAGAAGAGAACACAGAGAGACCTTCCTGAGACTGGATTTGGTAATGATTTCTTGTACATGATGCCCAAGGAACTAACCAAAAAGGAAAAACAGACAAATTGAATATGAAATGTTCAAATTCAAACATTTGTGAATCAAAGGACACTGTCAACAGAGTGAAAAAGTATCCACAAAATGGGAAAAGATATTTACAACTTGCCTATCTGATAAAGAGTTGCTATCCAGAATATTATATAAAGAACTCTTTCAACTCAACACAAATGAGTGAAATATAAATAAAAAATGGGCAAAGACTGGGTGTGTAGTAGAGAGTGTGCTTAGCATGCTCAAGGCCCAAAGAGGGCAAAAGACTTGAATAAGCAAGTTATGGTTTGGATACGAGGTGTCCCATAAAACTTCTGTGTGAATGCAGGAATATTCAGAGGTAAAATGACTGAGCTCTGAGCGTTGTAACCTAATCAGTCCATCCCAGTTGAATGGACTGCCAGTGGTACTGTAGGTAGGTGGGCATGGCTGGAGGAGGTGGATCACTGGGGGCATGTCCTGGAAGGATGCATCCTCTCTATGTCCCCTTCCCCTTGTTCTCTGCCTTGCTGCCTGGTTGCCAGGAGGTAAGCAGCCTTCCTCCACCATGTTCTGCCTCTCCTTGGCCCAGAACAATGGCCTCTGCTTACCACAGACTGAACTTCTGAAACCATGAGCCAAAATAAACTTTTCCTCCTCTAAATTATTATTATTATTTAAAAATATATTTTTTAGTTTTTTTTTTCTGATGGACCTTTATTTTATTTATTTGTATATGGTGCTGAGGGTCGAACCCAGTGCATCATACATGCTAGGCAAGTGCTCTACTACTGAGCCACAACCTCAGCTCCAATAATAATAATAATAATAATTATTATTATTATTAGTAGTAGTAGTAGTAGTAGTATTTTGGTACTGGGGATTGAACCCCAGGGTAATTGACCACCGAGCCACATTCCCAGCCCCTTTTGCTTATTATTTTGAGTCAGGTCTGGCTAAGTTAGTTACTTAGGGTCTCTCTAAGTTGCTAAGGCTGGCCTTGAATTTGTCATCCTCCTGCTTCAGCCACCTAGGTGCTGGGAAGACAGGCATGTGCCTCCACGCCCAGCCTCTAAATTGTTCTTGTTGTATATTTTGGTCATAGCAACACATGGTATTTCTCCATAGGGGATATACAAATGGCAAATATGTATGTGAAATAATGAAAGGTGCCCACCATCATTAGTTGTTAGGAAAAAGCAAATTAAATCCAACAGGAGATAACATTACACATTCATTAGTGAAGCCATTATTAATAAAATCAACTACAACAAAGGCAAATAAGTGTTAAAGAGAATATGGAGACACTTGAGTAAGTACTTGTGCACTGCTGATGGGAATCTGAAACGGTGCAGCCACTGTGAAAAATGGATGGTGGCTTCTGGGGCAAAAAACAAACAAACAAACAAAACAGATGAAGAATTGCCATATGATCAGCAATTCCATTTCTGGGTAGATACCCCAAAGAAACAAAAATGAGGTTTTAAAGAGACATTAGCACACCCTTGTTCATAGCTGCATTATACAAAATAACTAAAATGTAGAAGCAATGCAGGTGTCCATCAGTGGATGAATGGATTAGCAAAATGTGGTATTGCCATATGTTAAATTATCATTCAGCCTTAGAAAGTAAGGAAATTCTGACACATGCTGCAACATGGGTGAGCCTTGCCGACTTCATGCTGAGCAAAGGAGTCGATCACAAAAGGACAGATACCACAGGACTCAGCTGACACGGGATGCCTACAGTGGTCAAGTTCATGGAGATGGAAAGTGGAATGGTGGTTTCCAGGGTCTAGTGGAAAGGGAGAATGGAGAGTTAGTACTTAATGGGTATGAAATTTGGGGTTGGAAAGATGAAAAACATCCTGGAAATGGATGGTGCTGATGGTCCAGTGCATGCTCTGAATGTGCTTAATTCCATCATACACTTAAAAATGATTGAAATAATAAAGTTTGTTATGTATATTTTTTACATAAATCTAAATATTTCTTTAAACTGAAAATATTTATGAAATTTTTTATATATTTTTATTTGTTCTAATTAGTTATTCATGATAGTAGAATGCATTTTGTCATATTGTACACAAATGGAGCACAACTTCTCATTCTTCTGGCTGTACATGGTGCAAAATCACTCCAGTAGTGTAATCATACATGTATATATGGTAATAATGTCTGTATCTTTCTTTTTTAAAAAAATCACTCAGTAGTGTAATCATACATGTATATAGGGTAATAATGGCTGAATCTTTCTTTTTAAAAAAAATATTTTTAGTTGTAGTTGGACACAATATGTTTATTTTATTTACTTCTATGCAGTGTTGAGGATCAAACCCAGGGCCTCACATGTGCCAGATGAATGCTTTACTGCTAAGCCACAACCCCAGCCCCTTTCTGTATCTTTCTACCTTCCCATCTCCACAACTCCACCTTTCCTTTCAACTCCTTCTTTCTCCTTTACGCAAACCAAAGTTCCTTCATTCTTCCCTATCCTCCAGTTCCACTATGGATCAGCATCCACTTATCAGAGAAAATATTTGGCTTTGGTTTGGGGGAGTTGGCTTATTTCACTTAGCATGATATTTTCTGGTTCTATCCATTTACCTGCAAATGCCATAATTTCATTCTTATTTAAGGCTGAGTAATATACCATTGTGTATATGTACCACATTTAGTTTATCCACTCATCTACTGAAGGGCATCTAGGTTGGTTCCATAGTTCAGCTATTGTGAATTGAACTGCTAGAATATTATTTTTTTAAATTTTTATTTTAATTTTTTAGTTGTTGATAGACCTTTATTTATTTATTTTTTTATTTATATGTGGTGCTGAGAACCGAACACAGTGCCTCAAACATGATAGGCAAGTACACTACCACTGAGCCGCAGCTCCAGCCCCTAGAATATTTATTTTTAATAAAGGAGTTCTTTCATATTCCAGATAAAAAGTACTTATCAGATACATGTTTTGCAAAAAGTTCTCCTACTCTGGATTTCCACTTCTCATTCATTTTATTTTATGCTTCATAGTTTATATATGCATTCTATGTATCTTCTCTAGCATATATCAAATAATATATTTCAAAGGAAAGCAAAAAGAAACTTAAACAGCAAAACAACTGTAGAAGCTCTTAGGAAGAAAGACAATGAACCTAGATGGGAACCTGAGCCCAGTTGCATCATACTTTCATCATTAGCTCTGAACATTTGAAGACCCTGAAGCAAGGTCTTCAGTGTTCTGTGTAAAAGTGAACTTCAACTCAGAACTCCTCATCCAACTTATTTATCCATAAAACGAGGAGGCAGGATAGAAACATTTTCAGACCCACATACTGTGGAAGAACAGATAATGTCTAGCAAATACTTACTCCCTTCCCCTGACCTCCAAGGGAGGACCGTGCTTCCTTGCCCACTGGCACTGGGCTTAGCCATGTGACTTGCATTGGCTAATAAAATGTAAGCAAATGTGACACCTAGCAGAGGCTTGAGCTAAGCCTGATGGGGACTTGGGCTGACTCTCACCAGAAGAGGTATCTATGGGGATGTGGACAGTGGTGTGGGTCCTTGGTAGAGCACTTCCCCAGCATGCCTGAGTCCAGGGAAGGCAACGCAGGGGCAGAGAGGAGGAGAGGAGAGGTGAGGAGAAGGGGAGTGGAGGGGAGGGGAGAGAAGAGGGTGGGAGGGGAGAGGAGAGACATTCCTCAGGTAGTCGCTGGTTCAAGGTGAATAAGGGACCAATGGAGCAGGGCTTGTGTCCCTCAAGCTGAGAGTCAAGTCCAGCCCAAATCAGATGCGTCATCCAAACCTCCCCCAAACTGCAGATGTGTGAGGGAAAACTAAACGGTTGTTTCACCACTGAGTTTTGTGATGGTTTGTCATACAGCAAAACCAAAGAAATGCAGACTCAGAATTTTAGCTCCCACAGACCCTTTCTTTGAAAGTTACTTGGGGATTTGAAATGACAAAAAGAGGGACACAGGGCATGTAGACAACTGAAGACTCAATTGTCAAGAGAAGATCCAGATGATGGTGGCCTGGGGTTTCACCTGGAGCAGCGAGAAGATGGTGTGAGAGGGAGGCATCCAGAAAAGCGGACCAGGCAGGCTTCAGTGTAACCTTCAGATTTTGGAAGTGCTGAGAGGTGTAATAAAGGAAGAAAATGCAACAGACAAAGAAAAGTAATTTGAAACTCTAAGGGGGAAAAAATAAAAACTGAATAAAGAAAAATGTGGTGCTGCCCAAATTGACTCTACGGTGATAAGAATTTTATAATCTTTATAAAGAAAAGTATTGATAGAGCTTCATCTTTAGAATCAGGCTATAGATAAAGGACTGAAAGCTTTCTTCTAATTGCAGATGATTAGAAACACTGCCAACCTTGACCAGGTAAAAGCTGGGAGGCAGAGCCAGAAGGCAAGGTGAGAGGAGTGAAGGTTTTCACCTTCCCTTTGGGCAGAGGCTTCTGGGATAGAAGGACAAATAATACAATTGTAAGTACTATTTTTACACCTACAAAAGTGACCAACAGAGGTTCTGAAAATAGTAACTGGGAGTGAGAAGGGATGTAGAAGGATGGGGTGGTGAGTCAGCTTCTCAGGTCATGGACAGGCAACAGTCGTGCAATGCATAAGGACCTGTAGGTCAATGACATACCACATGTATGACAGTGCTGAAAAATTCCTATCTCCTTGTGACATCACAAGAAATGAATTTCTCAGGTGTTTGTGATGCTGGTATAAACAAACCTGTGCTGCAGTCATATAAAAGTACAGCTCTTACAATTACATAGAGTGTATAATAGTTGGCCATGATGATAAATTACATGTATTTTTTATACTACTTTTTTTTTGGTACTGGGGATTGAACCCAGGGACACATTATCACTTAGCTATCTCCACAATCCTTTTTATTTTTATTTTATGTTTTTATTTAGAAATAGGGTCTCACTAAGTTGTTGAGGCTGGCTCAAACTTGTGATCCTCTTGTCTCAGCCTCCCAATCACTAGAGCACTTGGGATTACAGGTGTGCACTGCTGTGCCTAGCTTAAACTATACTTTAATCAGTATTTTAGATGCTACCCCTACTATTTAAAAAAATGCTGAAGAACATTTCACTGTAAAAGAATATGCTATCTGCTGGCGCAGTGGCACACGCCTTTAATACCAGTGGCTCATGAGGCTGAGGCAGGAGGATTGCAAGTTCAAAGCCAGCCTCAGGCATTAAGCAACTCAGTGAGACCCTGTCTCTAAGTAAAATACAAAATTGGGCTGGGGATGTAGCTCAGTGTTTCAGTGCCCCGAGTTCAGACCCTGGTACCCCACCTCCAAAAAAAAAAAAGAATATGCTATTTTAGGAAAAGTAACACACACCTGTAATCCCAGTGACTTATGGGTAAGTCAGGAGTATTGAGTTTAAGGCCAGACTCAGCAACTCAGGGAGGCCATTAACAACTTAGCAGAAACCTGTCTGAAAACAAAAATAAAAATAAAAAGTGCTGGGGATGTGGCTCAGTGGTAGAGCACACCTGAGTTCAATCTGTGGTACCAAAATCATCATCATCATCATCTTCATAATATCATCATCACCTAAGTCTTCCAGGGCCTGGGCCTCATGTATCTAGTGCTCAGAGCATTTTAGATGGCATAGTTTTCTCCTGTGTTTGATTTTGTGGGTTTTGTTCATCATAGCCCTAGGAACAACAGAAGGTACACTGACACCATGTAGCCAAGGCGTGTAGGCCAACTACACTTAGGTTTCTGTAATTCTACTCTATGAAGTTTGCACAAGGATGAAACCCTCTGAGGACACATTTCTCAGAAGGGGGCTCATCACGAAGCACAGCGGGATTGTGGTCAGATGCCACTCACCAGCAAACCTCCAACAGAAAGATGAGTTTCTACAGGGAGCTCTAAGGTGGGGGCAGGGCTCGGTTGCTTTTCAATACAAGTTTGGGGCTCTATTTGGGTTTTTAAATGCGTCTCCACATGATTTACACAAAAGAAAAGGAAAAGAAAAATATCCAGGCTATTTGATTTAAAAGCTTGTGCCTTTAACCTCTGTGCCTAAAGACAGATGGAGACACACACACACACACACACACACACACACACACACACAAGAACAAAGAAACAGGAGGTGGCGAGAAGGCGCAGCAGTGGACTCCTCTAGAGGCCGGGAGTCTGGGGCAGGGGGCGGAGGGCGGAGGGGACGCAGCTGGTGGACCCGCGCTGGCAGCGCTCCCTGCGGACTTCTGGGTGGTTCAGGCCCCTCCAGAGCCCTGGGCAGGGAGGCCCGGAGCAGCCCACAGCCCTACCAGCCCTGGAGACCTGGGCAGCCCGCCCCTTGGTTCGGCACCAAGGATGCGGCTGCACCAGCCCCACGCGGAGCTTCGCCTGCCCTCCAGCCTGGGCCTCCGTCCAGGGACTGACCGTCTCTGGACCTTCAAGGGTCTCTCTTGGTGCTGTTTTAGCATCTTTCTGTGAGAAAGCCTTGGTCGCTGTAGCTGATGGGGAGGAAAAGGGCTCGGGGTGGGGAGGACCCGTATGCTCCGGAGAGCCAGGGGCAAGACTGGCATCTCAAGAGACAACAGGTGTGTGTATGCCAAGGTGCCCACTTGTTTAGTTTTCTAAAGAAAGCTTGAGCTGCCTCCATCCACAGACACTTATATCTCTGGGAGACCCCCCAAAAAGGCCCAGGGCAGCTCCTCTCTACACCTGAGCATACAGCCGGCTCAGCTCTTGGTAGGCGCCTCTGCACAGGGAGGGCTGCTGCTCCTCTGCTATCCTCCTGCAGTGCTCTCCCATGGGGACCCACCCAGCCCCTGGGGGTAGGGGGGAGAGAGAGAGAGAGAGAGAGAGAGAGAGATAGATTCAGAAAGAGAGATAAAGAGAAAGAGACAGAGCTACAGAAAGAGACAGAGACAGAGACACAGAGAAAGAGAGAGACAGAGACAGAGAGAGAGACAGAGACAGAGAGAGAGACAGAGAGACAGAGACAGAAAGAGAGACACAGAGATACAGAGAGAGAGAGAGAGCGAGAGCACATGCCAGCCCACCCCATACATACTGGAAGCCTGGAAGTGGCAGTGAGGAGCCCAGTGACGTCAAGAGGTCTCTGTGGCCCTGATTTGTCTGTCTGGCTTGAGTTTGGACCATCTTGACTAGTCCACTTGGAGCAGTACTGAAGGCCCTTGGTCCTTCTCTGAGCTTTCCTCACATATTAACTACTGACAACACCCCAAGGCCCTGACTGTCCCCTCTTACAGGTTAGATGGTGAGACACAGAGGGGTGCTAGGACTTGCTGCAGAGCTGGAATCTGGGGGTGCCACCGAGGGCTCCCTCCCTGGCTCTACCCTATCGGGCTCTCAGCTCTGGGGCTGAGCCCACCTCCCCCAGGAGTTGACCAGGAAGGGTCTCAGGTCTATCATAGGTAAATATACAGGCATCTTGCCATCTTCCCGCACATCTTCCTGCCTGAGGTCCCTCCTCCAGAGCTGCTGCTCTCCACAGTGTGGGAGCTACACCTGGTTCTCAAGGGTGAATCACCTTCATAATAGTGTCAAGGTGTCTGCCTTGTTTTCTTTTCTCTCATGTGCAGAGTATGAAAAGCTCGTTGAGGGCTGTGGATATAGCTCAGGGGTTCCATTGCCAGTACCACTAATAGAAAAACAAATAAAGGAAAGGAAAGGAAAAAAGAAGACATTTCTGTTGATTTGGTAAACGGCACATGCCTGTAATTCTAGCTTGGGAGGCTGAGGCAAGAGGATTTAAAGTTCATGGATTGCCAAGACTGGGCAATTTTAGAGAGACTTGTCTTAAAATCAATCAACTAAAGAATATCTAGGTGCTAATCAGTGCATTTCTAGAGAGGTAAAATATTGTGCCTTTTACTGCTCCATCATGTCCTGCTTTAAAGTCTAACCACTTCAAAAACCAAGTAAAATACATGTAGCCTCCTCACTAGAAAAATTAAGAAAGGGGAGTGTGGTGGCGCATGCCTGTAATCCCAGCAGCTCATGAAGCTGGAACAGGAGGATCATGAATTCAAAACCAGCTTCAGCAATAGCGAGGTACTAAGGAACCCAGTGAGACCTTGTCTCTAAATAAAATACAAAATAGGGCTGGGGATGTGGCTTGAGTGCCTCTACATTCGATTCCTGGTACAAGAATAAATAAATAAATAAGAAAAGGGCTAGGATAATACAAGATCAACACCCATAAATCAATAGATTTCCTATATTCCAAAACTGATTCAGTCGAGGAAGAAATCAGGAAAACCATTCCATTCACAAAAACCTTAAAAATAAAATACTTGGGTATTCATTTAACCAAGGAGGTAAAAGAGCTCTACAATTAAAATTAAAGAATATTGAAGAAAGAAATTGAAGAAGACCTTAGAAGACGGAAAGATATCCCATGTTCTTGGGTAGATAGAATTAATATTGTCAAAATGTATACCAGAAACAGTATACAGATTCAGTGCAATGCCTATCAAAATACCAATGATATTCTTCACAGAATTAGAAAAAAAAAACAATTTTTAAATTTATTTGGAAGATTAAGAGACCCAGAATATCCAAAGCAATACTAAGCAAGGAAAGAGAACCAGGAGGTTGTCACAATACCTGCTCTGAAATTATACTACACAGCTGTAGTAACAGAAACAGCATGGTCCAGACACTAAGACAGACATGAAGACCAACGGAATAGGACAGAAAACACAGAGACAGACCCATAAACCTGTAGTTGTCTGATATTTGAGAAAGATGCCAAAAAATATCTGGGAGAAAAGAGAGCCTTTTTAACAAATGGTACTGGAAAAACTGGATAGATAAATACAGAAAAATAAATTAGCCCCCTATCTCACCCTGCACAAAAGTCAAATGGAAATGGATCAAAGGCTGGGCTGAGGCTGTGGCTCAGTGGTAGAGCGCTTGCCTAGCACATGCGAGGTGCTGGGTTAGATCCTCAGCACCACATAAAAATAAAAACAAGTAAAAATAAAGGAACTGTGTCCAACTACAATTAAAAAAATTTTAAAAATCATGTAACTCATCATATTAAAAAAAGTGGATCAAAGACTTAGGAATTGGTCTAGAAACCTTTCAACTGCTGTAAGAAAACATAGGATCAGCCCTCCATCACAAAGATGCTGGCATAGCCTGTCTTAACAAGAGCCCCAAAGCACAAGAAATGAAGCAAACCATCAAAAAGTGGGATGCTATTAAACTGAAAAGCTTCTGCACAGATAATAAAATGATTAAGAATGTGAAAAGAGCCTACAAAATAGGAGAAAACCTTGGCCAGCTACTCTTTCAATAAGGGAGTAATATCCAGAGTATTCAAATAACTCAAAAAGCTTAGCCCCAAGAAACAAATAACCCAATCAATAAATGGTTGAAAGAACTAAAGAAAAATTTCTCAGTAGAGGAATCACAAAAGGCCAACAAATATATGAAAAAAATGATCAACATCTCTAGCAATCAGGGAAATGCAAATTAAAACTGCATTAAGGGGCTGGGGTTGTAGCTCAGTGGTAGAGCCTAGCATGTGTGAGGCACTGAATATGAACAAATAAAATAAAGGTCTATTGACAACCAACAGTATATTTTTAAAAACTACGTTAAGATTTCATTTCACTCTAGTCAGAATGGCAATGATCAAGAATACAAACAATAAATGCCGGCAAGGTTGTGGGGAGAAAGGAACACTTACATACTGTTGGTGGGACTGCAGACTAGTACAACCACTCTAGAAAGCAGTGTGGAAATTCCTTAAAAAACTAGGACTGGAATCACCATATGACCTAGCTATCCCACTCCTGGTATTTTCCCAAAAGATCTAAAATCAGCACACTACAATGACATAGTCTCATCACTGTTTATAGCAGCACAATTCACAATACCTAAATTATGGAATTGACCCAGATACTCATTAATAGAGAAATGGATTAAGAAATTGGGTGATATATGTACTCTGGAGTTCTATTTAGCCATTAAAAAGAATGGATTTGTGGCATTTTCCGGTAAACGAATGGAAATGGAGAATGTGCTAAGTGAAATTAGCCAAACTCAGCAACTCAAAGGTCAAATGTTTTCTCTCATATGGGGAAGCTAGAGAAAAATAAAGGAAACGGGGAGGGTGGGATAAGGAATCAATCAAATACAAATTAATAGATGTTAAAAAGGAGGTCTAATCAAGTAGAGGAAGGAGAAGGAGAGGGGAGAAGGAGGGTGGGAGGGAAAAAGGGGATCATAAACTGAAATAGATTTCCATGTGTGTTTGAGTTTGTTGGGATGAACCCAACTACTGTGTACAATCATAAAGATCTAATAAAAAAAATCATAACAAAAAAGACATACAGATTCATGTTTGTGTAAGTACATACGTTGGGATAATACTGGTAACTTTCTTCTTCATAGTTTTTACACTCAATTCTTAATATTCACAAAAGCAACAAGGGGTGCAAAGAGGTGAAAGTAGGAGGATGTCCAGGGAAGGCCTTTCCAAGGAGACATCGAGGTAAAGACCAAGTAAGGAAGAGATGTTGGAGGGAGAGTAAAATGGGCTTGAGAAAAACTGCACACTGTAGATTCCCATGAGTTAAAATACAAGTAAAATTGTTTTTAAACACAGAAAGGAAGGAAGAAAGGAAGGAAGGAAGGAAGGAAGGAAGGAAGGAAGGAAGGAAGGANAGGGAGGGGAAGGGCTGGGGATGCAGCTCAGTGACAGAGCACCCCCTGTGTTCACTCCCCAGTGCCACACACACAAAAGTATATTATTTGATAATATGTAATGAGTTTTTTTTTTAATATTTATTTTTTAGTTTTCGGCAGACACAAGATCTTTGTTTGTATGTGGTGCTGAGGATCGAACCTGGGCCGCACGCAAGCCAGGCGAACGCGCTGCGGCTTGAGCCACATCCCCAGCCCTGTAATGAGTTTCTTGTCCCTTTAAAATGAGTCAATGAATGTTTTTGTCATCTCTCAGTCCCTATTCTAAAACAGTAAGTATCGATGTAACCCACATAGGCAAAAGCTCCCGGGAGTCCTCCATGGTCTTGAGAGCTCGGGGAGCTCTGAGGGCTGACAGCTTGTGAAGTGCTGTGTGATCAAGAGCATATACCTCTCCCCGAGTGGGAGTTTCAATTCAGATAATACCAATTTGGGATGGTGCCCATTTTTGCCAAAGGTGGGGTGTCCTACCCTTCTGTTGACCCAGAACTTTAACTTACAGCCTGTTTCAGCGCTGGGCAGCAGGGGCTTCTCAAGGCCTGGGATATGGCATCTTGATACATGGACAGAGAGTTTTTCTTCCTCCACAGAAGGCCTCAGGATCCAAGGCCAGCAGGCCACATGGATTTTCCTTCCTGCCTCTCTTTCTCAGCTTCTTCTGGGGATCACGGAACAAACCCCATGTTTACTCTTTCCACCATCTCCTTCACACTCTGCAGCAGCTTGCATTCCTTCTCAAATCAGCAGGGCCATCTGAGTCAAGGCCATCCCACGTTCTGTGGGTCATAGTTACTGTGGAGGTAACCTGCTGCCTCCAGCTGTGAGGGCGGCAAGCACTCCTGGTTTTATGATTAGGATCTTATCAGCTCTCCAAGAAGCCCCCTGATCCCCCTCCCTGTGCACACAATTTGACTCCCCTGGATTGGGCATATTTGTTCTGTTCAATCATAATTCTTCCAGATGTTTACCTGCGCTTCAATATTTAAGTGGATGGACTCAGCGCTCAGGGCTATACCCTCACCCTTCTGGAGTGGATTATGTTGATTAATCTCTTGGTTGACTCCATTCCATCATCAAGCTGCTCTTCCCAGAAAGCTGGTGGCTGCTATATTCCTTGAGACAATTTATATTTGGGAAGGTCTCTCTGTCACCTTTGTGCTTGAATGATGGCTTCTGGGTCAAATAGTTTGGGGGCACATTTCTCCATAGAACTATGTGAACACTCACTGGTTCATATCTTCTGCATGAAATACGACTGTGGAGGTATCTCAACCAGCCTGGCATCTATGGGCTACTTGATTTTTCTGGTTGGATTCCTGAAAAAGTCTTTCTTTATCCTTGATGTTCATGAATGTAGAGTGGGTCTCAATACCTATGGTCAAAAAAATTTTTTTTTGTAATTTTTCTTCTTTCTTTCTTTTTTTTTTAAAGAGAGAGAGAGAAGAGAGAGAATTTTTTTAATATTTATTTTTCAGTTTTCGGGGAACACAACATCTTTATTTTATATTATGTGGTGTTGAGGATCGAACCCAGTGCCCCGTGCATGCTAGGCGAGCGCGTTACCGCTTGAGCCACATCCCCAGCACAATTTTTCTTTTTTGTTTCTTCTTATTGTTTTTAAAATAAGACATTTTAAATAGCCTATTAGGGTTAATTTTCCTCAATTTCAAAGAAATTATCCAGTGTTTTATTTTTTATTTTTCCTTTCATTCCATTGTTGGATTCCTGGTTTGAAGAGCATTCTCATGTCATGGTCCCCTCTCCCTGTACTTCTTTGCCCTTTATTTCACATGCCTGGTGATCATCTCACACTGTCAGATTCTCTTTCAGCGGTACCTATTCTGTTTCTTGATGTTTGGGAGTCCATTCGATATGTAGTGTCTGTGGCTTGGTCGTGGGGTCTTGTCTTGAGCTCCCATGCTGCCCAGGTCTCTCAGTTCTGTCACACAGAAGTGCAGTTGGGCAAGTTCCTTTCTGCCATCAGTTGAGTTTCCTCCACTCCTGTTCCTATGCTTGTCTTTTTGTTTTAACATTGCTGAATTTTCCTTTGCAGATTAAAAAACAAACTGCAGAATGCAGCCCAGGATCCCAGCTTGCATTTGGTAGGAAGCGCTCTTTGGTCTTTTCCAGCTGCCACAACAAAACAGCACTGTAAACAACAGAGGATTGCTTTCTGACTACTCCAGAGGCTGGGAAGTCCAAGATGAGGTGCCTGTCCTCCTGCCTCGGCAGGTGTGTTCTGGTGAGGCTCCCTTCCTGGCTGTGGATGACTGCCTCCTTGCTGGGTCCTCACTGGCAGGCAGAAACTGAGCTCTCTGGTGGCTGCTTATCAGGTCACTGATCCCTTTGTGAGACCCCACCTCTGACCTCATCTAAGCCTAACTACCCCCAAAGGTCCTGTCTCCAAATCCTCTCACACTGGGGGTTAGGACTCCCACACAGGGATTTTAGGGGGACACACTGTTCCAGTCACAGCAGCCACCTCTGAGCAGCAGTCTCCCTCAGCCTTTCTTCTTCTTTTCGTCCTTCATGGCGCTCAGCTTCTGGCTTCGTTTCGGTGGCCCTGCACTGTGCTTGCGCATCAGCCGAGTTCTTTCTTTCCATCTGGTTCAGGGTAAGCCAGGCCCTGGCTTAGGCCTTCTGTCTGCTCTGACATTGGGGGGAGAAATCTTCCAAATTCCTCCCATCTTGTAGGGGACTGTTTATCTTCCCCTCTGTATCAGTTAGGACTAAGTTCAGCTGCATGTATCAGGAAAAAAATATAATAGTGGCTTAAACAAGAAAGATTTATGTCTACTTGCATGCTCTGGAAGAAATCTGGGCAGGAGCAGAGCAGAGTGGGCATGGTGGTTTTGTGTCAGCACTGGGCAGGCTCCTAATAGGCTCAGACCCACTTGCTTCTCACAGCAAGGCCACCCTGACCAGGCACGACTTCTCTAGTATTCTGGAGTGAGGACATTTACAGAAGGAGGATTAGGGAGAAGAGTCCCACCTGGCTGCTGCCTTAGTCCTGAGGCTGTAACGCCCCTCTCCCTTTCCTCATTCTTTCCCCTCATTCTTCTCTCTCTGCCTTCTGCCCACCCCACCTTCTCCACTGGGTCCTTCCAGCCAGCTCCCTTAGGAGGCCTTCCTGCCTATGGACTCTAAGACCAGGATTGCCTAGCCTGGTTGTCTGTGGGGCTCTGCTGCTGTGCTCACAGAGCTGGCTGAGCCCTCCCTGCTCTGCCTCCCTATGTAGCACCATCAACAGTCCCGAGGAGGAGCCCTAAGTGACTGGGTAGCAGCCACAGCTTTAGGGCCAACAAAACTTGTACTGTCTCCCATGGCATAAGACTCATTCTAACCCCTGGACCTCAACCACAGAGCCTGGAGGCGGTTGACAGTGAGCTGCTTCCATGTCTTGTTCTCCAGACCCGTGACGTGTTTACCCATCAGTTCTCTGGGTAGCTCTGACTTCAGTGTTGGGGGATATTTTGTTTAATGATGAAAACAACAGTAAGACAATGACCAAGAAAGCACATTAGAACTTCACTTGCATGTCCAGGATACAGGTGACCCCTTTGCTCAATCTGACACAGTTTTAGAATACTGGAAAAATATTTCCTCAGGGGCTGGGGTTGTGGCTCAGCAGTGGAGTGCTTTCCTCGCATGTGTGAGGCACTGGGTTTGATCCTCAGCACGGCATAAAAATAAATAAGCAAATTAAAGGTGTTGTGTCCATCTATAACTAAAAAATTTAAAAAGAGTTTTAAAAAACTTCCTCATTTTTTGGATGCAATTAACAAAATAATGGCTATAGGCAATCCATCACTTTCTTAATTCAGGCAATCCACACAAAAGAAACAAATCAGGCCCTGATTTGCAGTGTTTGCCAGTTTTCCTAGTAAATATCAATTTAAACTACCAATTTGCTATACTGAGCGCAGTGGAAACATATGGGGAGCTTTTCCCCAGTTCAAATATATTCCCCACTGTCCACAAATTCACACATGGTCTCACTTGGCCATTTTTCTCCCTATTCAAAGTGAATGACAAATTACATGGCTGGAAGCTCTGCCTTTGGGAGAATGTCCTCCATCCCTGTCTTTCAGGAACACCTGACTGAGGCTGTTGTGTATTTTCTTCTGCCCCCAAATACTGAGGTGATCCATCTGGAATCAAGTGGTGCTTTCCCCAATCAGCTGGTCACTGTGAAATCTCCTGAGGCCATAGGTATGAGTTGAGGAATAGTGTTGGTGTGATTGTAGAAGGTGACCTGGGAGCGGCCTGTTTGTGTCCTTTGGGCCTGCTGTGCCATGCCCCAGATGTGTCACTTCAATCAGATGGTGGGTTGCTGTTGGGCCCACCTGAAAGAAGACTCGGTAGGTCTGGCAGAGGCAGCTCATTTTGGGAAGTTCTGACCATTGCACACTCAATGTTTCATAGGAAACCTGTTTTTGTTTTTTTTTTAACCAGGGTCCAGATAAGCCAGGGCTACTTTTTGGATGGCCTATAGTTCTCTGCTGCATAATACACAGACTTTCCCAAGAACCCTAGGGGGCTACACTGTGACTCTCCTACGGGGGCTCACCAGAGACTCACATAGCATCTTCTTCAAGCACAGATATCTCTTGTCTTTTCTGTTGCTATAATAGAGTGCCAGATTAATTGTAAAGTACCTGGTTAACTATAAAGAATAAAAGTTTCTCTCACTCACGGTTCTGGAGGCAGGGAGTCTAAAAGCCTGGTACCGGCTTCTGGTGTGGGCCATGCTGCTTCATGAGAAGTCACAGGGCATCATGTGGTGAGACAGGGTTAACTGCTAGCTCAGGTTTCTCTTCCTCTTCTTATAAAGCCACTGTTGCAATCACAAGGCCCCACCCTTGAGATCTTGCCTAATCCTCATTATCTTCCAAAGGCCCCACCTCCAAATACCATCAGCATATGAATTTTAGGTTGAGTTTCCAACACATAAAACTTGGGGGACATATTCAAACTGTCTTATCTCTGGTTGTACTGTATCTGCTGCGCAGCTCTGGTGCTTGTGTGGCCCCTGGAACAAGCCCTGTTTGCTCTTGACCCAATTCTAAACACCCCCCTATTCCTGGCCAGTCCTAATAAAGGGTTGGATCCACATTCCCAAGTGAGAACAGTGCTCCCCCAAGATCCTGGAGAGCCGGAGCAGACCCTGTGCTTCCTCCTAGTGGTGGGAGATGCCAGGTACAGTGCCTCACCTTTCATGGGATGTGGGGGGAGGCGTTTCCTGGCAGGCCTCAAACCTGGGGAGGCTCTTGACTCTGTCCTTGAAGCTCAGCATCTCACAGTGTCTTTCGCCCCAGCCCGTCTGTGTTAAAGTCACACGTCAGTGAAGCGGATCAATGTCCATTTTGCAAGTGATTTAGGTCCCTTTGTCTTTGACAGAAAGCAGAAGTAGAACCCTTGGGCCGACCACGAGTGGATGTCGCTGTCCACCCGGGAACATGGGTGAGCCTTTCGGCTATCACCCTTCCACAGCACCTTGGGGACTACTAGTAGCCTGCCTACCACCACGTCATAGGGCCATCTCTGGCTCTAACTACTTTCACTCAGGTTCCAGAAGCACAGCCTGCAACAGGGACTCCTCTCAGTGATGTTCTGTCCTGTTCCTGATTTAAATGAAAAAGGTTTTAATATTTTCCATTTAATATTGCCTGCTGATGTTTTTTGTTAAATGGGCTTAATCATATTATAGTTTCCTTCTATTCCTATTTTATATAGTGACTAAACTTTCTTCACATGTTAATATTCATTTGTTTGGTGCACTGTCTTATGAATTTCAAGAAACGCTTGCAATCTGAGAACAATTTCATCCCCCTCTGAAGTTGCCAGCTGCCGATGTTCCTTTGTAACCGCTGCTGCCTGGGTCTGGCACTCACCCGTCTGTCCTGACCTTTCCCACAGCTTTGCCTTCCTAGAACACCAGGGAAATGGAATCACAGGCAAGAGGCTGCTGTGTTTTGAACATGGTTTGTGTCCCCCGAGGGTCTACTGGGATTAAAGGCTTATTCTCTGTGCATGCTATTGGGAGTGGCGAAACCTTCTGCAGGGGGCTGGTGGCAGGTCCTTGGGTTACTGGGGCATGAGGTACTTCTCTAGGTATCCCTTTGGTAATTCTCATGAGAAGACTGTAATCAGTTTGGGTTTGGTCCTACCCAGACTTCTCTGCTCTTGATTCGAGATGTAGTTGCTTGCTTGCACCTGCCCCAACTCCGGCCATTGATGTCACCATGATGTAACCCAGCTGGGAACTGACCCAGTACCAGTGCCCTACCCTTGAGTCTTCAAAACTGTGAGCTATGGGCTGGGGCTGTAGCTAAGTGGTAGAGCATTTGCCTAGCATGGGTGAGGCACTGGGTTTAATCCTTAGCACTGCATAAAAATAAACATAAAATAAAGGCATGCTGTCCATACACAACTACCAAAAAAATGTTATTTTAAAAACTGTGAGCTAAATAAACCTCCTTTACTACATGAGTAGCTCGTCTCAGTTATTATTTCATTGTAATACTGCAAGCTAGTGCCTTCTAATCCTGAATTTTATACTTGGCGCAATATAAAGGTGGCATATCTGAGATCTGAGATGCATCCACGTTATGGCATACAGCAATAGTCTGTTTCTTAAAATGTGCTGCAGTTTGCTTACTCAGCCATCAGTTCAAGGCTACTTGCATTGTTTCCAGTGTTTGGCAAATATGAATAAGGCTGCTATACATACGCATGTGTGGTTTTTTTGTGTGTGTGTTTTTTTTTTAAGAGAGAGAGAGAGAGAGAGAGAGAGAGAGAGAGAATTTTTTTAATATTTATTTTCTAGTTATCGGTGGACACAACATCTTTGGGTTTTTTTGTATGTGGTGCTGAGGATCGAACCCGGGCTGCACGCATGCCAGGCGAGCATGCTACCGCTTGAGCCACATCCCCAGCCCCGTGAATGTGTTTTTTTAAATATTTATTTTTTAGTTTTAGGTGGACACAATATCTTTTATGTGGTGCTGAAAATCGAACCCAGTGCCTCACGCATGCTAGGCAAGCGCGCTACCACTTGAGCCACATCCCCAGCCCCGTGAATGTATTTTCATTACTCATGAGTAAAGACCTGGGAGGGGGATTGATGGGTCACAGGGCAAGTATATGTTTGACTTCATAAGAAACCACTCAGACAAGTAGTCTACATTGGAGAAGTGAAAGGACGTGTGTTCCTCAGTTGTTGTGGGGCATGTTCTGTAGCTAAGCTGCTTTGATTTCTGAACTTTTGGGTCTAGACTATTGGTCTGGTTCTGGAGACTAATTCTATCAATTTTTGTTTCATGTATTTTGAAGAGGTCAATCATTTCCCCTTTCTGTGAATTGATCTTCTATCTTTAGAAAGTGTATTTTGTATCTCTGGCAATATATACATTGTGGTGCTGGGAATTGAACCCAGGGCCTTGTGCATGCTGGGCAAATCCACAACTATTGAGCTATTCTTTCCAGCCCCTTTATCACAGTATTAGTGGTTATCTAATTCATTGGTATTTCTTTTTCTTTCATTTTACTTTCAACTGTTGTTGTTAAATGTGTTCCTTAAACAGCATATAATGAGTGTGTGTTTTTAAATCTAGTCATAATTCTTTCTTTTGACTGTAACTTAGTTCAGGTAATGGTATGCCTGGGTTTAGATCTACCTTATTACTTCACACCTTCTGTTCAACACATCTGCTGTGCATTGTTTTCTTCCTTCCTTGACTGCTGTCCTCTCCCTCCCACTTTTACTATAATTTAGGTGGTTATTCTGGAGGTCATGTGCATCCTCCACTCCTGCCACCTGGGACCTGCCTCTTTCTGCAAGAAGCAGGTTTGCAGCATTTCCTTTAGTGCTGGTCCACTTGCTGGTGGACAGGTCTCAGTTGCTGCAGGTATGACCATGCCTTATCTCTCCCTCATTCCTGTAAGATGGGAATATCCTTTTTCTCCCTCAGCACAATTGAAGGCATCCTTGAGTCTTTTTTTTTGGGTATGGAGATTTTGAATTCAGGGGACTCGACCACTGAGCCACATCACCAGCTCTATTTTGTTTTTTATTTAGAGACAGGGTCTCACTGAGTTGCTTAGCATCTTGCTTTTGCTGAGGCTGGCTTTGAACTCGCAATCCTCCTGCCTCAGCCTCCTGAGTCACTGGGATTACAAGCATTTGCCACCGTGTCTGGATTATTTATTTATATGTCATGCTGAGGATCAAACCCAGTACCTCACACATGCTAGGCAAGTGCTCTACCACTGAGCTACAACCCTAGTCCATGCTTTGCAATGTTTTATTATGAAAAATTCAAAAGCATGAAACTGTTGAAAGAATTGTAAAGTGAATATGAATGTTATTTAGTTAACATTGTACTGTATTTGCTTTATCATATATCCATCAATCTATCCCTCCCCTCTATCCATCAATCAATCCATCTCTATTGAATGCACTTCAAATATAGTTGCAAATATCAATATATTTCATTCAGAAACACTTTTACATGTACATCAGTAACTAAGTTCAATATTTTCTTTTTTAAAGGTAAAATTGACATGCAATGAAACAAAAAAAATAAATTGAAGGTTCTAAGAATTGAACCCAGAAATGCTTTACCACTGAAGTACATCCTCAGTCCTTTTTATTTTTTTTGAGACAGGTCCTGCCGAGGCTGGCATCAAACTTGAGACTCTCATGCCTTAGCCTCCCAAATTCCTGGGATCACAGGCATGGCCACTAGGTCTCACTTGAAAAAACAAATTTTTGACAAGCACACACTCTTATGTAACTCCAATTCCTATCAATATAGAGAATACTGCTGTCACCATGGGATTTTTCCCTGCCCTGTCCATTAACCCTCACCCCATTCACCTGTAGAAGCAATGTTTTTTTCATCACAGATTAGTGTAGGCTGTTCTAGCACGTCACATACATGGGATCCTATGTATTTTTGGTAAGGTCCGTTTTTGTGATTCATGTATTTGTGTGAGCATCTGTAGTCCATTTCTTTTTATTGGTAATATCCCAATTTATCAATGTGATATAGTTTGTTTATCCACTTTCCTGGTGATGGGTCTTGGATGTTCAAGGTTTGGGATACTATAAAAAAAGCTGATCTGACTGACCATTCCCATACAGTGTTTCCATGAACATATGTTTTCATTTTTCTTGGTTGTGGAATTCTCTAGGAGTGGGATCACTGGTTCATGAAGCAGGTGTTCCCTTTTTGTGAGAAGCTGTCAGATGTTGTCAGACTCTAGAGCTTAGCTCTTCTGATGGGTGTGTTATTTTACTGTGGTGCTTTCATGTACTTTTGCTTTACATTTTGAAGGTATGTCATCAGGTACATCATAGGACAGCACTGCCATTTCTTTTTCTTTTCATATAGATGGGGATTGAGTCCAGGGCCTTGTACACACTAAGTGTGCACTCCACCACTGAGCTACACCCAGCTGGAACTGCCATTCCTGATGTATTGTGTCTTTTATCACTTCATAAGGATCCTCTTTCTTCTCAATTTCTTTTCATTAAAATCTATTTTTTTTCTGAGATTCAGTTTGTGCATTTCTACTATATGGTAAGCATTTCCTAATCCTTTTACTTTCAAACTTTATCCTTTTAAGTAATGCTTTTATAAATAGTATATTGCTACACCTAAAAACCCAAGTTTACAAAGGCAGGTGCAACGTAGTGAGACATGATCTCATAAAAAAAGCAAGTTTATTCTCTCACAGATTCACTCCATTATGGGCACTTAACCACTGAGCCACACCCCCAGCCCTTTTCACTTTTTGAGAAAGGGTCTCACCAAGTTGCCCAGGGCCTTGCTAAATCACTGAAGCTGGCTTTGAACTTATGATCCTCCTGCTTCAGCCACCCAAGTTGCTGGGATTATAGGCATGAGCCACCACACCCAGCTCATTTTTCAAAGTATTTTGACTGGTTACTATATCTCATCCTTTTAGTCTATGGTGTACATCAGAGTCACTCTTGTACATTGTATGGAATTGGACGAATGTGTAATGACATGTCCATTATGGTATCTCATGGAGAAGTGCTATTGCCTTCAAAATGTGTGTTCCACCTGTTCACCCCTGATCTTTTCACTATCTTCAGAGTTTCACCTTTTCCAAAGTGCTTTGGAATTGAAACCACAGTACACATCCACAAAGCTGGACCTGCTGGTGCCTCTGGCCAGATTTGTGCAGTGAGGTTCCTCAATGATCCCATTATCGAGTGAATCTTTGGAAAGCTGTTCCCTTCTCCCAAATTACTTAGCAATTCAGGATTACTTTGCACCATCATCAAAAGAACTTGTTTAACAGAGGACCAAATCTGAGGACTCCAAACCTGCAACTTTGTTGGGTTGTCCCAACCGGGAGACAATAAAAAAAAAAATCCTGTGG
Source organism: Marmota marmota marmota (assembly GCF_001458135.2). Taxonomy (NCBI): domain Eukaryota; kingdom Metazoa; phylum Chordata; class Mammalia; order Rodentia; family Sciuridae; genus Marmota; species Marmota marmota. Next base: position 67,062,373 of record NW_025999900.1, on the reverse strand, counting down.
CTACTTAAGACTGTGAACTTCTGGGGACCCCTCCTGATTGCTAGTCTCTAGGCAGGTTCTCAATAAGAGACCCTGTCCCCAGAAAGGGAAGGTCTATTGCTCTGGGCGTTTGGAAATGTTATGCCTGTGGGACAGGGGTTGAACCTGTTCACCTCTCCATCCTGACACTGCCTTGGATAGACATGGCTGCCTAGGACCCAACCTGTCCAGGCTCAAGTACACATTCATCTGTCCTCTCTCTCTCTGTGGCTGCTACTGGGTCAGTCACACAGCACCCCTGTTCTTGTTCCCATAGCAATTTCATCTCCTGGGTAGCAGGGGGATACAAATTCTTTCTTGCCTATGAGGGCCTGTCATCTTCCCCAAGCCACATTCCCATCTTAGACATGGGAATTGCTTTCACTTTTCAGAAATTAAGTCAGTTTTCCATTGCTGTGACAAAATACCTGTGGTACATCCCAGTGGGGAGCCCATGGCCAAAGCTGCTCACTCTTCATGAGAATAATTCCTCTTTAGTAATCATGCCCACATCACAGCACATGGTTTGGTGTTCAATTTTTTCACCATGATTCATGGAGATTTTGCTCCCCAAAGGCCCTCAGCTGGGTCAGGACCCTGTTGCAGGTGGATATAAACCCCAAGCTTCCAACCTGTTAACAATGACTCAGGGTGGGACTCAGGCACACAAGGCAGCATGTTACTTTTGGCAAGTAATTTACTCATGTCACTCTATAGTGTCTTTTTTTAAAAAATCAAGCTCTACACAGTACTGGAAATAACAAGACTGTATTACCATTGAGCTACATTCCCAGTCCTTTTTAATTTTTGAGACAGGGTCTTGCTAAATTGCCCAGGCTGGTCTCAAAAGTTGCAGTACTATTCTTGGTACTGAAACTTCTTGGGAACTTTGGAACAGGGAGAAAGGCTATAATTTTCATGGTGCCGGGGATTGAACAATCCTAGAAGCTAGGACATGGCAAGTGCTCTACCATTTATCTACGCTGAATCTACATCCTGCCTTATCTACATTCCCAGTCCTTTTCAAGACAAGGTCTTGCTAAATTGCCCAGGCTGGTCTCAAAAACTTGCAATCCTGCCTGACTCCTCAATAGCTGGGATTACAGGCTACATACCACTACACTAGTGGGAATGTAAGAATTGTCAAGACAATAGACAGGCCAACTTTGCATTTTGGGGTTATTACAGAATATTAAACAGGTAAGGTAGAACTTGATAAGCAAGGATTATCTGCAAAGCTGTCAGCAAACTTAATTTTTTTTGTGTGTGTGTGTGTAGGGGGTGGAGTATACTGGGGACTGACTTCAGAGGTACTCAACCACTGAGCAACATCCCCGTAATCTCAAATGGTTTGCTTTGTTTAAAAAAAAAAAAAAAAAAGAAAAAAAAAGTCGTAAGTGAACTGCACGCAGAACAAATTTATTTGGTTTTAAACACATCTCATTTGGGTGCAGTGGCATATGCCTCTGTAATTCCAGTGACTCAGGAGGCTGAAACAGGAGGATCACAAGTTGGAGAAGCTGTTTAGTGAGACTAAAGGGCTGCGGTGTAGCTCAGTGATTAAACACCCTGGGCTCAATCCCCAGTACCAAATAAACACAACTCAGCACTAGGTGTGACCGGATGCAGGAATCAAGACTAGCAGCAGCTCAAGGCCCAATCTCCATATCCCCTAAGAGGAAGCACTGGATAAGGAAACACCTTCCCACCCATTCTCAAACCAGTCTCCAGTTTATCAACTTCAGAAGGGCCTGTTTGAAAAGCAGTCATTCCCCATCCTTTCATTCTTGGAGATTCATGCTGTGTGTCCCAGTTATATAGGTATTTGGAATCTGAATTCCCTAGAAAGCACCAGATTTCAAGAATTAACTGGCGTGGCACATGCCTGTTAATTCCAGACACTGGAGAGGCCAAGTCAAGAGGATCCAAATTCCAAAGCCAGCCTCAGAAACTTAAGGAGACCCTGACACAAAATAAAACTGGGCTGGGGATGTAGCTCAGAGGAAAGCACCCTGGGATTAAATGCCTAGTTCACCACCTGTAACAATAACCATTCCTGGGCAATTTAGCAAGACTCTCAAAATAAAAAAGGGGGCTGGGCACATCAATGTTTATAGCTGCACAATTCACAATAGCTAAATTGTGCAATCAAGGTGTCCTGTAAATTAATGGATTAAACAAATGTGGTATACATACACAATGAAATATTACATAGCAATGAAAGAGAATAGAATCATGGCATTTGCTGGTAAATGGATGGAGTTGGAGGAGACAATGCTAAGTCAGTCAATCCCAAAAAACCAAATGCCCAATGTTTGATATAAGGAAGCTAATTCATAGTGGGGTAGGGAGGGGAAACATGGAAGGAAGAGATGAACTCTATAGATAGGGCAAAGGGGTGGGAGAGGGCATCAGGTTAGAAATGGTGGAAGGAGATGGACACCATCATCCAAAGTACATGTACGAAGACACGAATGGTGTGAGTATACTTATTGCATACAACCAGAGATTTGAAAAATTGTGCTGTATATGTGTTATGAATTACACATATAGAATTTTAAAAATTTAAAAAAAGGGCCACTGGGCCACACAGCTCAATTCTGGTAGAATTGTAATGACAAAGGCTCACTTGATTCTCTGACTACTACTCTTTGTGGCTTTGAAACTTACACCTTTTCTTTTCCCCAAATCTTCTTTTCCCTTAACTTCTCCTCCCTAATCTCTCATTCTTTCCTGAATCACCTCTATAAAAGCCTCCTGTTCAGATGGGCAGAATCATAGCCTTTGAAGGGATAGGAATTCTGTTTTTTCCTTGATAGCCAAGCAATAAACCTTCTTCCTTTTTCTCGTGTGTCCTTGTTATTGGATTGGCATTGGGGACAAGGACTAAACTTTCAGCAACAGAATGTTTGCCCTGGGTTTGATTCCCACACCACACAATACAAAACATTTTTGGGGGGGGGGGGCAGACTTGCAGTTCATAGCCAACTCATGCTACTACAGCAATAACCAATGAAATTTGCAACACTTTGTGTGTAGGACTGATATATATCCCTACAGAAAGAACAAACTACAGCTGCTACAGGGATTTCAAGGTTTTGAACTTATAAAATTATAACAAAAACTTGGGCTGGGGTTGTGGCTGAGTGGCAGAATGCTTGCCTAGCATGTGTGAGGCACATCCATATCCTAAAACAAAACCCCCCCCCCCCAAACTTAGGTTAACTTTAACATTAAAGCAGAGACAAAACAGAATTTTAACATTGTTTTAATCAAGTAATGCAGCTGTTTGAAACAGGAAATTTTAAGACAATTCAATAGAGCAAAGTGGATTACTCTATTAGGTTACCTGTGAATTAAATCCAGATCATGTGAATTTGAATTCCACTAAAGTTTGGCACCAGACTTAACACTGGTCTAAGCCCTAACCCTCTCCCTTAGTGTTGAGAAGCCCTGACACATTTCCCTTAGAGTAAAAGCCACACAGCTCTACAACAACCACTTCATCAGCTTGACACGTGTAGTAAGTACACTCTACATGGGTCACCAGCACCTCTGATAGAATCTAGTTAATGACAGCAAATGGGCCTTGCCCAAAGAATCTGACCTAGGTTACAGGAGTTTGCAAAAGTCCCCTCTTTGGTGTGACACAGCATGTTCCCTTCAGGTATATAGCTCCTGCTCTTCACTCACTAGAATCTATCAAAAGGCAGAGGGAGATCTATGTTCTGTCCATGTTAAGACTGTTAGGTTTTTATTTCTGTAAAGTGTCAAGCTAACAAGGTTTTATTTTCAAATATTTGTATACTTTCAATGTGAAAAACTTTTATATACATGTCATTAAAGTCTCATAATCTGTGAGATGGGTCACAAACAAGAGCTGAATAATGTGAGCCAGTGCTCCACACAAAATTAACCACATGGACTTTGCAATGCCTGGAATGCACTTTTTGTGGAAAAGAATAAATGCAAAGTTTTTATAAACTCAAAAGTCAGAACCCCAATCAAAAGTTTTCATCAGCTAACTGCATAAGAAATTCACCTGTGTCAGTCCAAATCCAAGGCCCTGGATGGGCTCTCAGACTCATCACCTACACCCAATGGCCATCATCCAAACTTCTTGGGAGCCCAGCTATATTCAATGTGAAGTAAAAAATATCCCTCCCAAGTCTTACACCAAAATATAGGCTCTGACTTAGAAATATGCCTTTAACTTGTTTCTTTTTTAAATAAGATTTTTTTGGGGAAAAAAAAATCCAGTTTGAAATATAGCAACACTTATTTTGGCAAGGCAATAACCAAAATCTAAAACAGCATAAGCTACGTGTCCAAATGTAAAAGGCATTGAATAAACCACGATATATTTTTTTTGGGGGGGAGGGGGGCGCACGACATACTGAACACAAGATAGAATGTCTCAACATTTTGAAATTATAATTTAAACCTTAAGGGTAAAAGCTGAAAAGCTGCTCAGTTCTTGCTAGAGATTAAATGCACTTTTCCCTGTTTCCCCCAACTAAAATCAGAATTTATTATTTAATCACACCTCAAAGTTTGAGTTTTCTCTTGGTACAAAGCAACCACTACATACACATTAAAATACTTATTTGTTAATGTAATAATTTTTCCCTGGCTCATCCAACGTGCAATGCACATGACTCCAAAGACTAAAATTGGGGGCTAGTGTACATGAACTGAAAAATCACAACTCCAAACTTCAAAACTAGTTCTTAAAATTATTTATAGGACACTCAGGTTATTTTTATTTCTCAACAAGATGTTGCACTGTCATTTGATTATCAGTCTACCTCAGCACAAAAAAATTGCCAGATGCCAATTTGAGGGACTAAAAAAATTCAAAAGTACTAGATTTAACAGCTCAGTAAGATCATTACAAACAAGTATGTTTACATTCTGCTGAAAACCCCTGAATGGTCTCAGCACCTAACAAAATCTACCAGGCTCCAAGGACCATGTCAGGTTAAATGATGGCACCACTTTTTAAAAGGAGCCAATTACTTTAGCTAAGTCATTCAGAGCCCAAAATCTGAAGAATGACCAAAATCAAATCTTTATTTTTATAACTGTATAAATGTGATCCAAATGTGTCCACCACTAGTTTTTCCAAAAGAAACATGCTATAAATAAGCAAACTACATCTGCTCACTGATGTGTGTATGGACTTCCTAGATGTCTCATTGGGCTAATTACAGACCACTCACAGTAATAGATTTTTAGTATTAAAGTGTAGCATGATGTTAAGCCATTTTAGCTTTTACACATACATGTTGCACTTCTGGCTGATAATGGAGAAAAATTTGCAGCATTACACTGTTAAGCTAGGTTGCATCCATTATTTTAAATGGCGTCAATATCAATGTCATCATCCTTGTTGTCAGACTTCACAGTTTCAACTTTCGGTACACTGGCAGTCTTTGAGTACACCACCTGATAAAATAAATGATTTTACCAATTACATACCTTGCCCCAATAAATTTACCATTAAAATATAAATCAAGTGGTAACAAAGGAGAACTGCTTCAATGTAGCTATCGTTCCTCCTAGAGTTTTATCATATAAAACCCAAGTTACCTAACATGCTACCCATCACTCTTCCTATTGAAAGGCTGTATTTTATCTCATCTTTAATCTTAAATTTGGAATCACCCCTAATTTTTACCACCACTCTCAGACACGCACCATCAACACTGCACTAACCAACTTCCCCAGCGTTTACCTCAATGTTCTCATCTTCATCTTCTTCTTCACCACCAGAAGATTCTTCCTCTGCTTCCTTCAACCACTTTATAAATGGTTCTGCTTTGACACGAATCTCTTTGGCAAGTTCTTTTGATACGTATTTCTTAGAGGTCTAAAAAAAGTCCAGTACAATTTTCTTAGGAAAGACTTTTTACTACTGAGCTACATTCCCAGCCATTTTTAAATTGCTGAGTTTGACCTCAGATTTGCTATTCTCCTGCTTTAGCCTCCCAGGTTACTGGGAGATTCCAGGCTATTTTACCTGGCATCATGATACAATTTTGAATCCTCCATGGAATGTGTATTATGTATCTAGCAAACGCACAAAGTCTAAGCAATTTCTGCTGTTGCAATCGTCAAGATGACATTACGGAAATCACAAGTTACATCAGATAAGCACAGGGGATTATACTTCAATGCAGACAGATTATATAGTAATTATTAACTCGGACAAAAGAACCACAATGATCTTTTTCAATAGTTTTGAACTGGAAAAGCCCACTTTTACATTCCCCACCTTTTCCGACCAGCTGATGATGACCTCCTCTTCTAAAAGGTCTGCGTCATACATTTCCTTCAAGATATGTGGAATCTTAGAGAGGAGCTGAGCTTGATGCATTGCCACCACACACTCCAAACCATGAAGAAGGTATCGTTGAGCTTTTTTGTTATTGTGACAAAACTGCAAACAGATACTTGGCATTAACAAACTTTTTTTACATGGTGTAACTTGACAATTCTAATACTCAAATATATTCATTTCCTTAAGACTGCTTTTTTAAAAGTACGGCTTACAGTGAGTCAAAAAAGTCAAGACACAAAATATCCCTACATTACATACTCTCTACATCAAAGGTCAAGTACACATTTGCAGATGCTCAAAGGTTTATAAAAATTAGCTCCTCTTTCAGGATGACAAAAAATGAATAAAAGTGATTAAAAACAGTACCAAGGACACACACCATAATCTCACACGAGTCCAAAACAATTTGCTTACTCTTAAGAAATGGCGCCTGTATTTCTTAATCTGTTCTCTAATTTTCTCATTAAAAAGAACTTCAGTTAGAACAAGAGGGCCCATGGCTTTTACATCCAGCCTTTCTGCTTCTGCGACAATTTCTTTGTCTGATGAGTCAATGATACCCTCTTCTTTCTTTTTCTGCAAATAAAAAGAAAACAATTCAGTGAAATGTTTGCATGTTTTCACTAGGCTCAAGATACCAGTTAAGGGACTGGGGGTTTTGCTCAGTGGTAGATCACTTGCCTAGCACCTTTGAGGCCCTGAGTTAGATCCTCAGCACCACATGAATATAAATAAAATAAAAATATTGTGCCCAATGGAATATAAATAAATAAATAACTGAAAGATATCAGGCTGGGGTTGTGGCTCAGGAGCAGAGTGCTTGTCTAGCACATGTGAAGCTCTCGGTTCGATCTTCAGCACCACATAAAAATAAACAAAATAAAGGTACTGTGGTTCAACTACTTAAAAAAAAAAAGCTATCAGGTTAGTCTCCTTATTTCTTCAATTTGCATTTCTAAATGATACAAAATTGCAAGTGACACAACTCTTAATGACCTTCCAAAAACTTTTCTTAGATGAAGAAAAACAAATGCGAAAATAAGAGTATTCAAAAGTAACAGAAGTTACTTTTCAATTATTGGGCTGGGGTTGTGACTCAGTGGTAGAGCGCTTGCCTAGCCTGAGTGAGGCACTTAGGTTCGATTCTCAGTGCTGCATATATATATATAAATAAAAACAGAGGTCCATCAACAACTAAAAAAAGAAATATCTAAAAAGCACAAAAGCTGGGCTGAAGCTCAACGGTAGATCAAGCAAATGTTTTACCTTAACAAAATCAAACAGGATGTTGACACGCTCTTCTACAGTTCTTTCCAAATCATCACTGAGTGTCAGAACTTTTGCGTGGTCACTAATTTCATCCATTCTACGCCTCTGAGCTTCCTCAGTTGTATCCTCTCCCCAATCATCATCCTCCTCTTCTTCCTGTTTACAAAATCAAAATGTTTGGTCAAAGGCACACTTTTTTAAAATATAAAAATACTTCAGATTTACAAAGATTATTTTCCCACCAAAACTCAAGCAACTGGCAACACTTGGAATCCAAAATACTGTTCTAATATTTAACTGAAGGCTAGTTTCATCATTTCTGCCCACTTCAACAAAGTGCCAGCTACTTTATACAACTGAGTGCCCACTAGGCTCTCAAGCCTACACTCACCACAGCATGTGGAGGAGGACTGATTTCATTTGGTGGTGGTGGTGGTGGTGTCTCACTGCTGGATACAGAACCATTTTCCTTGTCTTTGCCCTTTCTATTTTTCTTTTCCTTTTCTTTCTTTCCTGTACCACTGTCACTATTCTCTATAAGGAAAAATGAAGGAAATAAAAGTTTAGTTCTGCCAGGCATGGTGATACATGCCTATAATCTAAGCAAATCAGGAGACTAACCCTCTCTCTCAAGAAATAATAAATAAGTAAAAAATAAAAAGGGCTGAGGGCATAGCTCAGTGGTAAAGTGTCCAAGTTTAATCTCCAGTATTTGGGAAGGAGGTACATTCCTACAGTTCATATTACCTTACTGCTCCTCAGAATACTTAAACATCATGCCCCCCTATTGATCTCAGAAAATATCACAGGACACCACTGTAATTTTTAAGGGATTTCCACCTACTGTATTTCATAGGTAACAAACTCACACAATGAATGGAGATACATAAAATATTAGGCGTATTACAGTAAGAACAAGATTACAGTGATGTCTGACGCCTCGATGACCAGATTAGTCAAAAGTTGGACCTCCTGCTAGGTGCAATGGCAATTGCACACACGCAATTACAGCAAGGAAAAATGAAGGAAATAAAAGTTTAGTTCTGCCAGGCATGATGATACATGCCTATAATCAACGTGGAAAGGTGAGGTAGCAGGATCACAAATTCAAGGCCAGCCTCAGCAATTCAGCAAGCCCTCGTCACCTGAATTCAATCCCAGCACCAATAAATAAATAAAAATGTTGGGCCTAACCAACTTGAACAAGGCTATCTCAATCTGGCTTTTACCCAACACTTTTCAGAACACTGTTTAAGCCCATATAACGGCTTGTCTCACAGAAAAGAGAACACCGGAATAGGTTAGACTTTCTTGCTATAGCAAGCTCAAATTGTGTCAGACAGTTTCAATAATCTGCCACAGAGTGTTGCTTGCAAAGTTCTAAGGTCATTTAAGCCTAACAAAGGAAGGCCCATTTACAAACAATTCCAAAGTAGATGATGCAACCCCATCATACTGTTTTACAACTTGAACTATGTTTTCCATTCTAATGTGTCTTAAAAACTGATGGCAGATTCTTCTCACCTTTAGTAGTATAAAAACGAGAGTACAATTTCCAAGGAAGTCTCACAGTCAATAAAATGCAACCCAAGGAAACACTCTGGCTTTATAACAACAAATACTTTCCACTTTTGTTACCAATGATCATTGCTTTAAGCTCATCATGAAGACTTACCAGGTGGGTTTTTGAGAATAAATGTGCAGAGTTTATGATGTGTGTCAAGCATGCCTCGGTAGCCACAGGCTTTACAAGAATTACCTATTGTTTGCTTCTTTGGATTGACATGCTGTCAAAAGAATAAAAATAGGTATGTTACCCATAATGTAAGATGAAAATTCTAAGTGAATTTTTGGAACAAAGAGTGAAAATATCTAGACATCTAAAACACTACCTTTACATACATTTTTTTTTTTAAGGTGACCTACTTGAAAGTATTAAAAAAATCCCCCAAAATGTGAGGTGTTTTACTTACAATTAAGTCTTCTGTGTCTTCTCAGGAACGTGTTTTAGCTTTAATACAGAACTGACCACAAAAGCAGGTATTGTCTCACCACTCCCTACCCCTCCTTTTTTTGACAAAACCCTCATTGGCACTCACCAGTTCCGTTTCAGGATTCTCACACTCAGGACAGAGAACAAATTTTTTAATGAATCCATCCAACATGTCTTGCAGCTTATTCGCCTCATGAGATCCATTGACAATGTAACGGTCATTCTTAACATCAAACTGGGTCTGTGCTCCCAGCTCACAACCAAAATATTTGGTGGGATCTATGTTAAGAAAAGAAAGGCTTGATTATATTAAGGAACTAAATAAACCAATCTCTAGCTGCTTATTCACCTTTATTCAAGAACCACCACTGTTTTAAAATGATGTGGGTTCATGAAATGTTGGCTAGGCAGTGAACTTATGGCAACCCTTAAGTTAAAGTCCACAATTAACCCTTAACCTAATTAGCATATAACTCAGGAAGTTTTACAATTCAAAGACTGTCCTAGACCCCCTAGTGTACACGCTTCGAGGAAAGCTTTACTTACACGTTGGAGGCCGATTAAGCGCCTTTGCAACGTCAACCATGTTGACTATAACTGTCTTGATTCCATTTCCTTTGCCCTCAACCTAGAGGAAATAAGAATTTCAGTTTTGCGCTGTCTTCCCTGAAACCCCACGGAGAGCTGCGGCTGCCTCCCTGCCACCATGGCGACCGGTAGGTACTACCTTGGCAATCAGACGGGGCATCTTGTAGCGATAGAACTGGTCTGACACGCTGCGGTTGACGTTGACAGACATTTTGGCTTATTAGTGGCTTTATCAATAAGATGAAGAGATCTTTGATTGCAACTTTTTGGTATCTTCTGTCTGGAGAAGAAGGGATGACATAAACGACTGCAAGAGTTCTCGGTCTCTGACATGAAAAAATTTTCGCCGCTGAGGCTGTAAGCTCCTTGCTTGTACGCTATGTTTCCCCAATACAGGTACCAATGGCTGCGCAACAGCTCTGCAAGAGAAGAGGGGCGACACGCCCCGCGGTTCAGCATCGCCGGGGCCGCCCGCAGCACGGCCTCCGGGCGGCGGGG
>NW_025999900.1:67041367-67051639 GCF_001458135.2 Marmota marmota marmota | reverse complement strand
GCTGGAGGCCCGCCCGAGCTCGTTCGTCATTGGTCTGCAGGCCGCGTCAATCGCATCTTTCCCCGCCCCCCGCTTCCTGGGGCTCCACTTGCGGCCGCGGCCCGCCCCCGGCTCCGGGCCCGGCTTCCTTCCCTTCCCCTCCCCCGACCTTCCCATAGGTCTTCGCGGTCTCGCGAGAATGGGGCCGCCCGCTGTCGGTTCAGGAGCTCCGGGAAGATGGCGGTTGCTCCCTCCCCCTGCCCGGGCGGGGCTCTGACGGCGGCATCGCGATGACCCTCCTCCGCGCGAGGCTGGCGAGCTGGTAGCTGCCCCCGAGGCAGTGTTCTTCTCGGGCTGGCGCCCGCCGGAGCATATAAATTGTCCCTGCGTCCGGCGCCCCGGCTCGCTTGCCCTCCTCGACCCTGCTGTCCTGGTGCTGCGGCTGCCCCAGGCGCTGGTGGCGTGGACGAGGGAGCCGGCCGCCTACTGCCCCGGCCGGGACTCGGTGTGTCCCCGCACTCCCCGCGTTCGCGGCTCCCGGCTCTCCCCCGGGGAAACGCCGACTTAGCGGGGGGTCTGCGCCCTGCCTAGCCCGCTAGGTGCTTCGCCGCCTCTGGCCCCAAGTGACCGCCACGTCGGGCCTCCTAGAACCCGGCCAGCCTGCTTTATCGGCTGGGTTCCTGGCTGGGAGCCGTGGCCAGGGCAGGTGCTGGCGATGAGATTCCATACTGCATTTGACAATGATTCTATTTGGAAAGAGCCTCTAAAGTTTCAGCTCGTAGAAACCCTCACATTCTTTCAGAAACTTGGGTTTTGGGTGAAAGTTTCGGTCGAGACTTTAAATAGTAGCCTCGTCCACCCTGAACCTCGCAAACCCACGGGGGGAACGGGGTTCCCGCCGACCCCTCGCTGAGGCCTCAGGGTCCGCGCGGTGCGTGGTCTCCCAGAGGGGTGGAACGACAGGGCTGCCCTTTGTTCTAGACCAGTCGAGTTTGCAGGAAGGTTAGAATTCAAAGATTTGTTGATTTCTATCAAAATTATTCTTGTATGATTTGAAAGCTTTATAAGCCGTTTAAAAATAGACAGTGTCAGAATAAATCAAAGATTGAGAAGTGATTTGTGTCCTTTCCTGCAGGGGCTTTTGTTACAATCACACGCTTTGCGCATTGGTCTGTAATCGTTATATTGAATGCATAGTGCTTTATGGGTACCAGGGCTCCCCTCAGACAAACTCAGAGGTAGAGCCCAGACTCGCTGCTTCCGTTCCACTGTGGAGCATGACTTAGCAGTATTGAGACAGATTTGAGTTTATGCTTGGCTGCACACGAATGCCATTATTTTAGAAACTGTTGGAAAATATGGGTTGAAAGTAGTCTGGAGCAGAGGCATGATTCAGAAAAGGTTTTAAGTAACAATTCAAAGTGATTAACTTTTTATACGTTTAATTTATTAAGTTTTGGGTTTGGTTTTGTTTTGGTACTGGGCATTGAACCCAGAGGTGCTTAATCACTGAGCCACATCCCCAGCCCTTTTTATTTTTTATTTTGAGATATGATCCCCCTAAATTGTTCAGTGCCTCCCTGATTTACTGACACTGGCCCAGAACCTCTGATCCTCCGACCTCAGCCTTCCCAGAGTCATTGGAATTACAGGCATGTGCCACCATATCTGCAGAAGTTTGTACTAATTTATAATGTGTGAAGTCTTGGACAGCTTTTAAAAATTACTCTTACATATAATTTGTTGAATGCTTATCATACCCTGGAAATTTGCTAAGCCCTTTGAATACATTATCTTGTTTACTTCTTGGTCTCTCTCAGGAATTTATATTCCCATTTCACAAATGAACAAACTGAGACTTGGAAATAATTGAGCCACTTGCCCAAGATCATATTCCTAGTAAGTGGCAGAGCTAGGATTAAACCCAGATCTCCCTGATTCCAAAGCCTCTTCCCTTAACCATTAGGTGGCATACCCTCTCCAGATAAATATAAGCATAAGTACAGCTAGGCAGTTTAAATGCGTAATCTCACATAATTCATTAATGGTCCTGTGAGAGGGTGTTGGTGTGCCCATATTTTACAGATGAGGACAGAGACTCAGGAAGGTTAAGCAATTTTACCTAGTTGCCTATGTAATAAATGGTGCACAGTGTTTGAACTCCAGCTTGTTTGACGCCAAGCTCATTGCACAATTCCACCTCCCTTTTCTGTCCCCGCCTCATTTGGCTACTGTATTTCCTTAATCAGATGCTCACAGGTTAAATAATGGACACTTATGAAATCCTTGTCAAATGCTTGCATGAACAGTTTCATTTCAGCACACGCCCTGGACAGCGGGTGTGAATAACTGCCAGAAAGGTAAATTAATCAGCTAGCCCTCTGATTTTTCCAAGTTGGTGTCTGCTGAGTGTGGATTAGTCCTCTTAAGCAAGGTCCATTCTTCCTAGACTGAGAACCTTGTGTTTCTTTTTTTTTTTTTTTTTTTTTTAATTTTTATTGTTGGCTGTTCAAAAGAACCTTGTGTTTCTGAGTGGTGAGCCATTGAATTAACTAAGGTAGTGTCCACTGTGAGGGGTCATCTGGTTGGTCATCTGGCTCCCCTCTGTGACATCCCTCTCAGCACGTGGCTGGTTACTTAAGTTCCTGTCTCCCCTGTTTGTGGACAAGCTACAGAACATAGCCTCATTTTCCTTCTGGTCCTAGCCAGTCACCCTAGTGTGCATAGAGCAAACCTTCTGAGCTGCTGGAAGGGAACAGATTGTCTGGTGAGTATAGAACTTTGGCTGACCTCGGGGTTAGTGTCCTAGACTGTGATCATCTAATGCCCTCTCATCAATAAACATGTCTGTGCTATGTAACAAGGACACAGGCCCCCCCTGCCCAGTCCCTGCCAGAAGTTCACTTTTCAACTAGTGGAGGCTGGTGCTTGCCCTCCTCCATGAAGGCTATGACCCCCCTGGGCAGGATGCCTCCCCTCCTCTGTGACTGCCTAGCCTACACCACCCACACACCACAGCCCTATTGAGGGTACTTTTTGTTGTTGCCTATTTACTTGTTTGTCTTCTTTACAAGGCCAGGCAGCTTGAGGACAGGGAATTTATCCTCAGGAGAACAAAGGAATCTGGAACTTTTGCCAAGGAATGCAGGCCTCCAGAGATAAGAAGCAGAGGCATGTGGAGAAAAGATTAAGGTGTTTAGGTGAGGAATCACTAGGGGCTGATGTGTGTCCCTCCTCCCAGGTACAGTGCTGTGATCCTTCAAGAGTCTATCTTGTTGCCATTCCTGGAAAGAAAAAATACAAAATTGTGTGGCATCTGCCTGCATGCACTGCAGCCCCAGTAGGTGATGGGGGCTGGATGGTGGGAGGTTGTCTCTGCTCCTGAGTTGGTTTGGTTGCTGGCACCTGGAAACCACTCAGAGCACCCAGCACAGGGCAGTCTCTCCACTCTGGTGCTTCTTGCTCGCCTCTGGTGTGTACTGACTGAGCTGGACCACTTTCCGTGTGATTTCGGTGGCCAATCTTGGCCTGAGTGCTGCAGGCGCTGGCCACAGCCAGGGGCTGTCCTGCCTGAAACCCAGGCAGACCTCTGCAAGGGAGCATCACACCTACACTCCTCTCAGACACTGCCCTCATAAGTTGTGAATCTGGCAGTTTGTCCACCCAGGTGAATCCTGCACTGCCAGCCAGTAAGTGAGCCCTGATCCCTGGTAGTATGTGGGGAGTGGACCCTGTCTCGTTAGTTTCTCAGTGCTGAGTCCCTTGCTGCCTGAGTGAGGTGTCATCTAGGTCAGTTCTTACATGTACAGATATTGGTGGCCGAATTTAGCCTCTGCATCTCTTAAAGGAATACCCTACTTACCTGTGTGACCTGGTTCCCCTGGGGCAGAGGTTCTCAAACATGAACATCTGAACCCTGGATTGTTAAGACAGAGATTGTGGGGCCCCCACCCAGAGGGTCTAAGTCTGGGGCCAAGCACTTAGATTTCTAACAAATTCCCAGGTGTTTAGGTTGTGGACCCTAGAGCTACACCCTGTTCAAAAGCCAGGGGTCTGTAACTTTGGAACCTAGGTGGCCTCTGACCCTCAGCATGGATGCGCTCAGCAGTTCCTTTTGTGATTCAGGCCTTCTGTCTGCGAATGGAAATGAAGAGCAAGATCTTAGCCCTTGGTGAGGGGTGCGGAGGTGGGGTGGGGGACTGGAATTAATGCTGATTAGAGAGCTGACTTTCCTTCTGTGTGGGGCTACAGTGTCCTGACTTCCAGCTTTTAAATCTTTCCCACCGCTTAGGGACCTGTTATCCTTCTTGGTGCCTGCAGATTCTTAAAGTTCACTTCTCTTGTCTTAGTTGGTTCAACTGCTGTAAGGCTCTTTTTCAGTCAGGTCAGAGGGGAGGCAGGCTCCAGGCATCAGCACAGGGTGTCCATGTGGCCTGGAGGTGCACTAGCATCTCCAGAGCTGGGAGGATACATTTTCCCCTCTGCTGCTGATTTGCATCCATTGGCCACCATGAGTCCTGCCCAGGGCTGCACTACATGTTAGAGATGCAATAGGCCTTCCAGGGTGCAGCTTCTGCTAGTAGGTTTATTTTGATTGTAAGCCAACACTTAAAAACTTAGGAGATTTTCCATAAAAACCCAGATTTATGACTTCTTAGGAAATTGGAAGCCTTGGCACGCTGGGATGTATCTCATAGGAATAAGATAGCGTGTCTAGAAGTCTAGTCTTGGCCAGCCATTCAGAGCCTAAGATGCATCCCAAGTGCTCATGGAGCACCCATCCAGGGGTATAAATACACCCACACTTGCCCCTTCACTCAGTCATCACTGTTTCTTACTTCTGTGTTCACCTTCACTCATTCATTCATTAATTCAGCCAAAACATATCACACATCCTCTGTCTACGCTAGAGAATTTGAACATTTAACACGTTGTATGTTAGTCTGTTTTTCATTAGGTAGCCTACCTTAGGTAGGCTAACTTTATAAAGAGGAGAAGTCTGTTTAACTCATAGTGTTGGAGACTCCATTGGTTGGGCCTCTGGAGAGGGTCTCAGCATGGCAGAAGCCTGTGTGAGAGCTGCCATGTGGTGGGAGTAAGTGACTTCTTGAGACAGGAGCCTGGGGCCCCACAACCCCTCTTGCAGGCATGGCTCCAGTTGACCTTAGGACCTGCCGCTAGGCTTTCCTCTGAAAAGTTCACCACTTCTAACTGCCACATGAGGACCAGACCTCCAACACATGAATCTTCTTCAAGGGACATATTTAAACCACATCCAAACCATGGCACATAGTTTTAGTTTCAAGACCTGCTGTAACAGCATGGCTTCAAACAACAGAATTATTTTCTCATAGTTCTGGGGCCAGAACTCTAAAATCCAGGGGTCCCAGGCCAGGCAGTCTCCCTCAGCTTCTGTTTGCTTCTGGCAGCTAGAGAGCTGTGCCTTGGGTGGCATGGGATGCTTCCCTTCCTGGGTCATCTTCACGTGGCATGCTCCTCTCTCTGTTGCCTGTCTTTGTGTTTCTTGTCTTACAAAGACACTGGACAGCCAGGCACAGTGGTACACACCTGTAAACCCAGCGGCTCAGGAGGCTGAGCTGAGGATCATGAGTTCAAAGCCAGTTTAGCAAGGTCCTAAGCAACTCTGTGAGATCCTGTCTTTAAATAAAATACAAAAATGGGCTGGGGATGTGGTTCAGTGTCTCAGCACCCCTGGGTTCAAATCCTGGCACCAAAAAAAAAAAAAAGACACTGTACATACTGGATTAAAGGCCTGTGGTGTTTGCTATGACTATCTGTCTAAATTACATCAAATTAGAAACCCTTGCTTGTTATCATTCAAAGAGAGGTCAGCACCTGCCTCAGGGGCAGCTCGTGTTTGTCAGCATTCACAGGTCTGACCTGTGACCTCAGGTCCCCTTTTTAGGTTGGCTCATGAAGGCTACTTATGCCTTTGGGTGTTTCATGCAGAAGGAAGTCTTTGGGCTGGGTCACTCACATTCCATACTCTCTTGCTAGATATTTACAGAGCTTATGGCTATTTTTAACACTTACTTTGCTGCCTTAAAATCACAGCCATGACTAGCTTCACCTACATGAATGTGTGCAACCCCCAAAGCAAGTCCTCTGGGGTGGATTCCATTATAACTGCAATGAGGAAACTGAGGCACAGAGAGGTTGTGCAACTTGATCGAGGTCACAGCATGGGGGATGCAGAGCTGGTGGAATGTGGAAGGCAGTGGGGTCTGAAGGAGCCAGAACAACTGTGCCAGGTTTGTGGGTGAAGGTTGGCAGCCACATTCTCTTTCCCATCATACTCCTCCCTAGTGACAGGGATGGCAAGAAACCTTTGCCCTGACCACATTCTTGAAGCCCAATCCCAATCTCTTTATTCCCTGTGAGCCAGAGCAGGCTGCCCCTGTGGCCCTGCGCACTTCCCAGGGCGTGGGCAGGGCTTTGGGTGGTGCACAAGCACTACCTGGATGTCTTCCTGACCCCAGGGCAAAGTTCCTAAACTTCTACTTACCAAGATTATGTCCACATTTGGGGTCACTTTCTGCTGTATTCTCTAGTATTTGGAAGACCCATCCAGAAACCATGACTATGTGCTCTAAATAACCTTTATTTTGCACTACTGATCTCTCTAAGCAAATATAGCTAGTACCAGATGGGACTGTTGCAGTGTAGAATTCTTAAGGAAAGAATGGATTCATTTTGAGTTTTCTTAAATTAGGTGAGAGAGTTTTCCCCCCCAGGTGATGAACTCCCACGTTCAACACTCTCAGTGTGACATTTTGTGCTGTTAAACTTGGTAAGTAAAGCTCAGCTATTCTGAGCTTTATGTGCCAGAAGCCTGTGCTAACATTCCTTTTTTAGGTTAGTTCATGAAGGCTGCTTGTGTGTTTGGGTGTTTCATGCAGAAGGAAGTCTTTGGGCTGGGTCATTCACATTCCATACTCTCTTGCTAGATATTTACAAAGTTCATGGCTATTTTTAATACTTACCTTTACTGCCTTAAGATCACGTCATGACTGGCTTATTTCCCTTAGCATGATCTCTTCAAGGTTTGTTCCTTATGCTGAAGAAAACAAGTCACAAAAGGACAAGTACTGAGGAATTCTACTTACATGAGGCAAATTCATTTGGACATATAGTAGAAAGACGGTGGCCAGGGGCTGAGGAGGGGAACGGGGATTTGTCCTTCATGTTTCAGAGGGTCAGTTTTGCAAAATGAAAAAGGTTTTCTGGGATGGGCGGTGGTGGCAGCTGCACAGTGTCAGTGCACTTAATGCCATGTAACTGTACACTTAAAAATGGTCAACTTGGCAAATTCAGTGTTTTACATATGTATCACCACCATAAAAATCCCACAGCTTTAGCCCAAGTGACTCTATCCAAGTAGGTACACAGTGATGGTGGCTATAGAAACATTCATATTCCTGCAATTAAAATATGATGTACATTATAAATATTACTAATAGCTGCTGATATACTTACATATTTTTTGGTTTTGTTTTTGTTTGTATTTTTCAAGTTTGCTCCTTGGCAAGTGGCAATCCATAGCACTTTGAGCTGTTATTGTCCTGTGCAGGAGGGAAAGTAATATTCTACAGCATTATCAAAAAGTTTTTTTAAAGCCATGAAACTCCCTCAGCAACACAGGCAGAAATCCTCAGTAGGGTCTAGGTGAGAACCAGAGTAGAGAGCAAAGATAGAAATCGCAGGCCCTGAGGCCCAGTGCTGAGACCAGATCTCCTGCTGATTCCCTATTTAACCTCATTGACTCCCTCTCTTCTACAGTTATCAGGTTAGTGTGTTTTCTTTTTTTGCCTGACTTTTGTGATCTGGAGGAGGGCCTTGGGCAGTTATCCTCTCTAGCTTATCCATAGTCAAAGGAAATATTGATCATTGTTCATAATTCTTATAGAACTGAAAAAAACTTGGGTCTAGGCACTTAGGGTCAGGTGTGTGCCATTTGACCATGAACCTTCACCTGTGAGAAGGTGCCTGCCAGTCTGTAATCACTCATGTAAATGGGCTCTAAGCCAGCCTCCAGGGAAGACAGCCCTTGGGGTGAAGCAGTCCTTCATCTTTTCCTTCAGGTGGTTTATCCTCATAAGATCCTTTACGACCACTTAGCCTGGCCTCTTGGTTACTCAGCTGGTTTCTATCCTGCAGCCATCAGAGCCAGCCTTTTGTGAGGTAATAGGCCCATAAGAGCAGGACTTTTATCCCAGGCTGAGGTAGGAGGATCATAGTTTGAGGCCAGCCTTGGCAATTTAGTGAGACTTTGTCTCAAAAAAAAAAAAAAAGAAAAAAAAAAAAAGGGCTGGCTGGGTACAGTGGCACATGTTTGTAATTCCAGCATGATGATTGGGAGTTCAAAGCTAGTCCCAGCAACTTAGTGAGGCCCTAAGCAATTTAGCAAGACTGTGTCTCAAAATAAAAATAAAAAAGGCTGTGAATGTGGCTCAGACATGAAACACCCCTGGGTTCAATTCCTGGTAACAAAATAAATAAAAGGTATTGGGGACATAACTGGTAGAGCATCCCTGGTTCCAATCTCCAGTGCCACAAAACAAAACAGCAGGAGCTATAAGCCCAGGTCCTCCAAGGGCTGGGCAGAGTGAAGAAGGCAGTGAGGATGGCAGGGAGGACAGACCCTAGAGGGAGCAGGGAGAGAGATTGAGAGTTAAAGGCATAGGAAACAAAAACAAAAACTGTGCAGGCCAAACAAAACATCAAGGTGAGGTCTGGCTAGGGAGCCCCAATGGGGAGTCTATGTGCAGTGGGAGCCTTCCAGTCCCGCCCGTTGGCCCATGTCCAGGCGCACTGTGGGTCCTACTGACTGAGGGTATACTGCTGCAGAAAGGGCTGGCCTGGAGCCCACATGTCGGACAGTGACTTCAGGGCTCTCTTCCACCTCACTGCCAGCTAAGGCATTCCCTAGATAACACATCCTTCCACATTTGAGTTGTCTTTTTAAACATAAATATATGGATTTAATTTCATCTTATGCTATCGTCAGCTTTGGTACTTTTCTATTTTAATAATAGTCACCACTTTCCAAAAACACTCAAGACTCAAAGTTTGGCAGAAATCTCGATGTGCATACTATGTGCCTTTAAAAATTACAATTATTTTCTCTTGGTTCTTTGGATTAAAAAATCAAAGGAATTGCTTGCGAACATTATTATAGCATGATTCTGTTGGCCTTCTCTGAAATTTAACATGTCTTAAGATAGAATTTTTTTCTTTGGCTTTTAGGTTAACATCTACTGTGAGAAACTGAGATGATTTCAGTAGAATTCTAATCTAGGACACAATTTAGCAGACCTAGGGTAAATGCGGCCCCTGCAGATGTGTCATATTTGGCCAACACTGTTTCAAATGCCTTTTTTTTTTTTTTTTTATAATGAAATGCCTTCAGGGCATGTGTGCTGATGGGCCTGAAGTACCCCCTGCCCCCATACAATAGCTTCCTCTTCTGAATTCAGTCTCTCCCTGGCCTGTGAAGCCACAGGTGGTTGTGATTGGTGTTACCCTGGGGAAGCACAGCTGTCAGAGTGAAGTTTGGAGCAGGTACAACTGCACAGGGCTAGACCAGTTCAGCTGCTTGAACTTTATAGAGCTGCCTCCTGGCCCTGTCGTAGGAGTGCCACGTGGCCTCTCAGGCTAGAGCGCTGAGAGGACCAGTGAGCAGCAAAGGATACCCCACTTCAGCCCCGTGCCATCCAGTTGACACCTGTGGCAAGCAGGCACCCTGGCAGGGCAGCCCATGGGGCATCACACGGGAATGACAATGCAGCAGCTGCCAGGGAACAAGTGCTGAGCCAAGTTCTTTCTGTCTGTGGAATGGTGGACTCCATGTTATAAACACAGGGTCCCTTCTTTGTTTTTAATATTTATTTTTTAGGTGTAGTTGAACACAATACCTTTATTCAATTTATTTTTATGTGGTGCTGAGGATCGAACCCAAGGCCTCGCACGTGCTAGGTGAGAGCTCTACCGCTGAGATACAACCCCAGCTCCACACACAGTGTCCCTTCTGATGAGGGACCTGCTTGTCCAAGTTTGCTTGGGGCTTTCCCATTTTAGCACCCAAAATCCCCCCACCTGGGAGGCCCCTCAGTCCCAGGCAAAGGAGAATGGTTAGTCACCCTTGGCAGGGTGTGGGTTTTACCTACATTACTTGTATAGTATAAAGTAGAATTAAAAAAAAAAAAAAAAAAACCTAGACCAAAGGAACAATCACGTTCTATAGCAGTGCAGGAGGCGGGGGCGGGGGGGGGG